>NW_015774632.1:0-866 GCF_001515625.1 Sinocyclocheilus rhinocerous
GTTCCCTGGGAATCGAACCCATGACTTTGCTGTTGCAAGCACCGGAATAGAGAATATAGATCATCTTTAAGCTGTCATATTCATGCTAAAATCCACAGAGAACTGATGCATGAATCAGTTTGAGGTGAAATGCATGACTGTTCTGTGGTGTTTTTAACAGGTGAACTTTGAAGATGAAGCGCGTGTGAAGTTTCTGCGGCTGCTGGGCTTCAGTAAAGACGAGCTGCAGAGGAAGGTATCGCATCAAACTACAGCACTGTCAACATTCGGATTCATTCACTAGTCATTATATTAGATGAGAGCGGGGTAAACTGTGCCACCTATGGGCAGAAGTTGTCCTATAAAATAAGACATTTGTTCTAAATGCAAGACAAAATATGCCATTTTCTAGATTTACCCACTGACACCTCTTACCCCACCTCATTACTTTTCAGATGTTTTGCCATGAAAATCATGAATAATGCATGTTTTTCAGTGACCAGGAGATATTACGCTCCCATACTGACAAAAAATGGCCATAACAGTTGTTCATATGACTTATGCACTATATTCCAAGTTTTACGACTAATAATAACAGAAATAATTTAAAATTAGACAACTAATAATAACGATAATAAGATAAGAACACTACTACTACTAATAATAACAACAAAAACAACAGTAATAATAATAAAAATAACAATAATGCTTATAATATTAACTAATAATATTTATTAATTCTTTTTTAGTCATTATTCTTATTAAAATATTGTGTTAGGGTTAGTGTTAGAGTTATTAAATAATAATTAATTATTTTAATGTTTAGTCTTATTATTTTTATTATTATTTTAAAGGGGTCATATGATGCAATTTCATTTTTTCCTTTC
>NW_015774633.1:0-866 GCF_001515625.1 Sinocyclocheilus rhinocerous
TATACGAGATGGTAAGTTAAGGCAGGTGTAAAACGTAACCACAGTTAGTTTCCATAAGCCATTTGGATAAAAATTAATATTCATTTGAAGACGTTCTGGTTTTAAATAAACCGGGCCTCTTTCCGAGGTTTGGCAACTTAAAAACATCTACTTCTTTTGTCTTAATCATTCATACGAATCACTTTTACATCCCTGTCCATCCATTTTCAGGTTTCCGTGTTTGAGTGTCTCTTTACATCGACAAAGTGATCACTGTTCCTCAAGCCACGATGGCTTGTCAGAACCCGGTGGCTTCAATTTCACATTGAACTGTCTGAGAGTCTGTTCCAGCTGCTGCTGGTTTCCAGCGAAATACGCAGAGACAGCATTATGAAACAGTAGGAGCTGTTTGTGCATCACCTTTACCTGGAAATCAACATACACAAAACTATGACAAAACTCAGTAATATCTTTGACTCATGAAATAAAACAGGTGAACAACATGGTACCTTATTCTCCTCCAAGAACTTGAGTTTGATGCTGACATCACTGTGCAGTCGTTCATACTTGTCTTTATGGATTTGGTACTGCTGTTGAGCCATCTCAATGCGCACCATGGCTGCAGCATCCCGCGGACCCACGCTCAACTCCTCCAGGTCGGTCCTGTAGGCATCAAACTCCAGTCTGTAACAATAGCACCAGTACTCATTAGTATAAACTGATTCAATAAAGCTACTGTATATAACTAATCCTAGGATAAAAAACAGAAAAGAAATTCCAGGAAACCTCCTAGACATACAGCTGTGAATCCTTTGATATCATTAATTAGAGCTGTCAGATTAACTTGCTGTGAAAATGAAAATTGTCATTTACTCGTCACGTTGATA
>NW_015774634.1:0-866 GCF_001515625.1 Sinocyclocheilus rhinocerous
GCTCCGAGGATTTTCCCTTTTTCTCTCTCAGTGTGTAATTTGACGCACCAGTGAAACAGCAGAAAGACCGGAGGTGCACCTGTGTTTGAGTGCCTGCAGTTAGTTTGCAAATTGCCTGGACATTATGTACGTCCACATGTGCATGCATGCATCTGTTTGAGAGCCCTTGTTTGGTATCCATTTAAAGGGATAGTTCACTTTAAAATAAAAATTCATTTATTTACTCACCCTCAAAAAATGTTTCTAAATGTTTTTTGTCCATATTAGGAAGGCCAATGTGGTCCCATGTTGTTTTGGACACCACTGACTTCCATTATAAGGGCAAAAACTTCTTTTGTGTCCCACAGATGAAAGAAAGTCAGATTTGCAACAGCATTCCTTTTTTTGGTCCCTTTAAAGCAGACGTGGTGCTGTTGTAGAAATCACTTGCTGTTTTGCTCAATTACACTGATATTTTGTTCTGGTCATGAAGCTAATTACAATAAACAGCCCATATACATTGACAAAAGCCTCTTTGTTAGGTCTTTTCTATCACTTTCTCATCAGTGCTCACACAAGCAACCGCTTAGGAGTTTATAAAGGAGGTGACCGCACTGAAAGTCTTCGCTGAATTTCACACTGCAATTCTATACTGTAAGTACATGACATTAAAGCCTTTTAGTCACAGCTTTAGCCAAGATGAAGGGCCTTGAACAAATAGAGCTTCTGTGACTGCGATCTGTACCTCTGCCCGATCTACAGATGGGCCAATTGTGTTGTCTAATAAAAGGCGTAGTGTGGTACTGTACAGCCAGATCGGTTCAGACATGACCTGGGCAGCATCCCCTGGTTATACAGCTGCTCTCTCTGATGACTATCTCTCTATT
>NW_015774635.1:0-866 GCF_001515625.1 Sinocyclocheilus rhinocerous
ACAGTTACAGAGAAAAATTGTATGTATATATATATATATATATTCCATTTTATATGGCTACAAGAGTCTCACTTGTACCTACCTAAACTGAAAAGTAATAATAAAAAATAAAAATAAAATATATATATATATATATATTATATAGGATATTCCAAATAAGGCTATCATCAATAGAGAAAGGCCTAAATAGGCCATGCTAAAGAGCCAAATGTTGACTCCTTAATATTCTTAACACAGTTTAGCATGATTATATTCCTGTGATGGAGGTGCCCTACCAAGAGATAATACAGGTCAAGTCTTGCTCATCCACAAACGCCAATGGTGCCATCAGTCTGTCAAAACAAGTGAAAAATGAATCCATCTTTTATTATTAGCAGGATTGCATGGGTACAGTCCAGACAGTGATGACCACAATTACACCCCAGCGTACAGGAAAAGAAGGGCAGTGAGTAAAGTTCAATGACACCTCATCAGAACGGAAGGTCATTATGGAAAGATTGAGTTCTGTTTCACCAGAGCAGCCATGTTGCCCCATTCATGATTAATTGTGATCTGTGAGCCTATCAGAACCAATGATCTAGAAAGGAATGGCCTCTGTACACTCATTAAAGAGAGAGTGAAAGTGATGGTAGAAAAAAAACGAATGACAAAACTATCTACTTCTCCTAGAGACCTACAAAATGAGCCTTGTGAGCCTATCAGATTGTGTAATACGGCTGCATGTTGCTCTCAAGGGGGAGTAATTTGCTTAACTAAGAAAACAATCCAACTGGCACTCCATCATAAAAAAGCACACGTGACCATTTAAAATCACAATTAACTCAGCATTTTTCTCCGCAAGCTCTAGGAAAATGCTGTGGTCACAT
>NW_015774636.1:0-866 GCF_001515625.1 Sinocyclocheilus rhinocerous
CAGCCTTGTCTTGTGCTGAGGATTAAAACACACACACACACACACTAACCTTCAGGACTGCATAGCTGTGACATTAGACTCAATAGGGAATGTTGTGTGTGTGTGTGCTGTAGGAATAGTGACTGATTATGGCATCACTTGAACTAAATGTCACAATGTCGGGAAAACCATGTTTTTAAATCCCTGCCTTCAGTAATGTCACTCATTTCTGGTTTATTATATTCTATTCATAAATCTTGTTTACTGAAACTGAATCCTCGGAGACTCCTGGTGAAAGAGTGGTGTTGAAAGAGCGTTCAGACTTCAGAAAGCATTCAGAAAGTGTCTCTCATCTCTGCGTTTGATCTGACTTGTGTGTAATTGCAGCAAGCATGCGTCTCTCTTACTTTGTCATAGGGGCTTTCTGTGTGCAAACATTCTCTCTCTATCATTCTTTTGGATCTCTCTCATTTTGTTTGTCCTTCCCCTTTTGAAACCTACGCAAACAGCCTTTTCTCAGTTGTTACATGTGAACATCCCACATGTTCACGATAAACTCTAGCAAGCCATATAGCATGCCTGTTATATCAGGATTTCAGCAGTGTTTATTTTTCCTTAGGCATTTTCAGATGATGAAGTAATGTATTCATTATGAACAAATTCTGAACTAGTTTATTTTTGTTGCGGCAGTATTGGCATGATACTGATGTTTTTGTGTGATGCTATAAGAGCAGGCTGATAATCAGTTTAAAGGTGCATTCAATATGTCTTTGTTTACATTGTGCCCTCATGTCCTATTGTGTTGGGCTTTATTTATATGCATGTTTGCACGGATGCATGAAATTTATCAAATGGATTCGTATTTAAACTTTTTTTTATTTTTTTTT
>NW_015774637.1:0-866 GCF_001515625.1 Sinocyclocheilus rhinocerous
GGCTTTCCGTGGCGGAGTAGAGTGGGCACGAGCGGGAAAGTTTACCCAGCAGGACATCGATGAGGCCAAGCTCTCGGTTTTCTCAGCCGTTGATGCACCTGTCGCCCCCTCAGATAAGGGTCAGTAATGTGGAATGTACCTTGGGACCCTGAATGACATTCTAATCCGTCTGTGTATTATTATTATTCATGTTGTTTTAGGTTTCCAAGTGATTCTCAAACTTTTTTTTTTCAGCTAAACTGCTTTGATCTAAAATATTTACCTGAAGTACCGCCTAAAATTTAAGTAAATATTTAACAATATATTCATTTAAAATGTAAAAATAAGAAATTTTAATTAAAATTAGTTTTACATTTTTATGATTAATTATTAGCTTTTCTTGGGAAACCCTGGTTTAGATGTTAGTACATGTGGATGTTTTGTGCGATTGTTGTTTACATTTTGGGAGTTGTAGGAGTGTTTAAATGTTGCTTTGTTTTTGTTTAAATGTTCAGGTGTTTGGATGTGTGAAGGTTTTCGTTTTTTTAATGTTTAGATTTTTGAATGTTCAGGTGTTTGGATGTTGTTGGATATTTGCTCTCTAGTTCACAAGGACCTTGTTATTGTGCTGTAGGTTTGGGGCGTTTTTTAAACGGCATTACAGATGAGGTGAAACAAAGATACAGAGAGAGACTGTTCGCTGTGACCGATAAAAACCTAATTGACGTCGCTGGCAGGTAACAAAACATTTAAATGTATATAATATAAATATCTAATAAAATTATAAAAAATATAAAATAATAAACAAAATAAAAAAGATTTATTATTGAGTGCTGGTGCTTTATTTGTATAATATTTAATTAAATTTTTTTTTTTTTTTGTGAAAC
>NW_015774638.1:0-866 GCF_001515625.1 Sinocyclocheilus rhinocerous
GTGTAATTTTCTTTGCAGCAAGGCAGTAATTGTGAAAGTAGGGCTGAGTCACAATGATCAACTGGTTGTCCAATAACAACTAATCAGTTTTTGTTCTGTTATTTTGTTCTGTGCTGTGCTTAAATCATAAGACAGTTTGTTAAAAACGCACTGCTGTTAATGTAGTACAGCCATACACATAATTACATTCAGTCTCTGGCTAGTGTTGTGTCTCACATTGGTTTTTTCTTTTTTCCCGCAAGTGTTCCACAACAAGCACTGGGCTTTTAAGTTTGTGTCAATGTAAAAATAGACCTGCTTTTAAAAAACAAGAACTACTTTAAGAACTGCAGACTAGACAAAAATGCTAAACTAAGACCTCACAGTGCATTTGTAAGTAACGTCAGAACAGCATGAGATACTACATAAAAAACATTTGCAAAACATAACCTAAAGCATTCTAATGCATGAGGCATTCAAATGATAAAATGTGTCAAAAAGTCTCTCATGTCGCCGCATAATATGAGGGAAAAGTGTTCAAGTATGAACATTAAGCGACAGAGCATCAGAGACCAGAGCTATTTAAAGTGAAATCAGACGGATTACAGTTTGAATGTCAGAAATGTCTCATAACCGGTTGCCACCGTATTTAAACAACCTGTGATGATCACATCTATTTGTTCACTGTTAGATCGAGCTGGGTTCCCACAGTCATGGAAAACCTAGAAATACTAGGTTTGCAAAAGTCATGGAAATTAAATGAATATTAAAAGAAAATATAAATGTTTTCTTATTTATGCTGAATTATAAAATATTTTAATGGCTATAAATTGCTTTTATAAAATACACTGCCGTTCAAAAGTTTGGGATCAGTAAGATTTTTAATG
>NW_015774639.1:0-866 GCF_001515625.1 Sinocyclocheilus rhinocerous
AAAAAAAAAAAACAAGCTGGATGTTCCTATGTAATGCAAACGTTAAAATGTATTAGTTTACAAATCATGTAGGCTACTTGTACACTTTTAAAGTATATTTAGGCTACTATAAACGGGGGAAAAACCCCGCGAAAATGAGTTTTCCTTAGACTAATTGATCATCTGCCTATGCAGTGCCTCTGTAATCGTAATTTATGTGAAAATAAATACAAGTTGTTGGTGTTTTACTGTCTCTAGTGTTCATTTCAGCTGTAACTTGCAGCGAAATGTACTTATAGGTAGGCAAAAATGTTTTCCAATGAGCCTGAGTTGGTTTTGGAAGGTGTTGTTGATTCAAGACTGAAGAGATTCACTCTCTCGGCCACCCTTTGGACAAATCTAGTCCCTCAGAGAGAAGAACTGTGAATAAATTGGAAATATAGGAAAGGAAAGGTGGCAGGAATTTTGATTAATGGTAGTGGTGTCGTTCGCACGGATCGAGTCGAGGCTAAAGAAAGGTCTGACAGGTTGGCATAAGGTGGCTCGTGGTCGGGCCCATCAACATGCCGCATTCTCGGAGAGAAACGCATTTTAATTAAAGCAAAGCATAACTCGATCCTGGAAAAGTGGAGAAAACGTGCATAAATGTGGGCTACTTGCAGAAAGATTTATTCTTTGTTCACACTTCATTTCCCCCCTCACACTCTTTCACTTTTCCTTTTTGCTCTCTCTCCGTCCCTCACACATTTTCATTTTTCAAACATCAGCAACTCTATTTTATGAGCAAAGGCTAGTGTATCTTTAAGGAAAAGCGAAACTGCACTGCCAAAACGTGTCATATCTCCAGGCTGCATTTGTCACACAGAATAATCATAATAGCCAAGAGG
>NW_015774640.1:0-866 GCF_001515625.1 Sinocyclocheilus rhinocerous
AGCCATATCAAAAATGTTTACTTTTATCTCCCTGTCTCGAACCTGGACCCTTGAGATAGGGGGAAAAACACAATTTCATTTACATTTCATCAGTGAATCACAGTAATCGTGCTTTATTAATGGGCATACGTGCATCAAAGAGTATGCACAAGTGCAGCAACCACTACAATCATATTCTTTACTATTTAACATCATTGTAAAATGGTAGGTACACATTGAATTGATGAATAAATAACAATAAAACTAAGTGATAATAGTCTGAGCCAGTAGACAAGACAAGACAGGATACAAATAGGTATTTATGTACCAAGAATAAATGATTTGAACCTCATATTTGAGAAAACAGTGACAGAAGGAAATTATTTGTTAACCCACACCACTTACTTGGTTACACCATAATCTATCCCAATAGTGGCGAGATACTTGGGCACAAACCGCTTCTCACAGTATCGTTTAATAATGCAGCTCTGAAACAAACAGAAATATTATACTCCACATGTACTACATATGTCACCTAGTATGCTACTATACCTATGCAGGATAAAAAAAACAAAAACGAACAGAGCTCCTAAATGAAATAAAAACAGATTACTAGCAACGAATATTTACAGTAACGTTATCAGTATCCATGTAACATATATCAAATACATAACAATACATGTAATTATAAGGGGAAAGCAGTTACTTCCTAGAGAGAAAATTAAGTAAACATCAAACTACTGATATGTTCAAACATATACGTATCAATAACACAATGATCATATTAATAAACAAATGTAAAGAACCACCTGATTTCTTAAGTTCGATGTTTGTATGGTTCAAGTCCATTCTTACCTTCCCCACCTCTGCATTTCCCAGACTAATGA
>NW_015774641.1:0-866 GCF_001515625.1 Sinocyclocheilus rhinocerous
AGAAAACTCTTAGCTAAAAACTTTTACCTCTATTTAGGAGAACTCGTGGTAAGATAAAATGTTTTGTGAATACGGGCCCAGACCTCCTGCTGTGAAGGTGTGCAGAGAGAGATGTACACTTTTTCTTTGTGTCACCGATGGTAGTGAACATGCATTTACATACGGATGCAGTTCAGAATGTGACAAAAAGAATGCTTGGACACATCTGCTCATAACACACCAAAGTTTGGATTAGGGCTCTCAAGTCTCAAGCATTCACCAAATATTTTGTAAATTTTTTTTTTGTTTTTTTTTTTGCAGCTCACTAATCATATATTGGTGTGGCAGAAGGTTAATTTTGAACCCCAGTCCCGCCTGAGTATCTTTGTGTGCAAATACTTGACATAATTTAGACATGAATCTTCATCATCTTGTCTGCAGGCTCAATTGAGAATGAAGGGAGCCGGTCTGGGAACTACAGCCTCTCTGCTTCAGATACAAACAAAGATGCCGTCCAGAAAGCCATGTTTGCAGGCTTTACAGAAATTGAGTAAATGAGGATCTGTCATGTCAGTTTGACTTAAGAAAAAGTCTGGATTGTGACTTTAATTGTCTGTGCTGAGGAGTGTCATGTATTTATTTTGACTTCATAAACTCTTGTTAATGAGCATGAGACATGTGACTAGAAGAATGTGTACATATGTACAAAGTCCTCGAGAAATGTGAAGAACATTTGATTTTGATTCTGATTGTTATTTGCTTTTTCCTAAATAGATCTTGAACTGTGTAAAGTTTATATATGATCAGGTGAGTTTGAACAAAACCAAAACTAGGAACAGTTTGGCTCTGGACGGAACGCTATCTTTACAACAAATGACATCAAAACC
>NW_015774642.1:0-866 GCF_001515625.1 Sinocyclocheilus rhinocerous
ACCCTTATGACTGGTTTTGTGCTCCAGGGTCACATTTGTATTTCCTAAGCTAAAAAAATTAGTGAGACTAGTACGCGGTTCCGAGTATATACTACACATGCAGTGTGTGAACGTGAGGGAGGCGCCCTCTGCTGGCAGCATGCGGAACTGCACTCCCTCCGCTTTACCCAGAATGCACCGCTCGCTCTAAGCACAACACATCGCCATTTCCAGCGAACGGGCGCTTCTCCGCGGAGTAACTGGGTCACAAGACAAACGGGAAAATACTCGAAGCGATCGTCACTAAAGCCGCCGATCCGAGCTCGTGGATCCGCCCGCCGCCATCGCGTCGACCGAGAGCCAATGATCGTGTTCGGTTGGGCCGCTCGCATGAAGCATTGGAGCGCGGGCCCAGGCTGAGGCGACACCGATCACTAGCGAACCAACACCAGCAGCGCTACGACACAGGTACCGTTACCGCAGAACCGAGCCTCACCGGCGAACTCTGCTCTGGATATACGAGAGAAAATAAGCCAAAGTAGTGTGATTAGACGCTGCTAAAACCGCCGTCGGGATCAGCTCGACTGACACAAACACGCTAAAGCTCACGATTCTGCTTCAGTCCAGATAAAACGACCCATCTGTCGTGATTTACTCGCCTCATGTCTTTCTGTGAATCTCTGCAGATGTTTAGCGGAATGTTCGCGCTGCTCTGACGCTGTCAAGATCCACGTGACCAAAAAAAGCACGTGACTCGTGCACTGGAGTCTTCGGTCTTATTGTCAAGTTATTTTTAAGCTATTATTTGTGAAATTAGAGCTGTTAATCAATATTAAAATAATTATTTGCGTGTTTTTCTGTAATTAATTGTGATTAATTGCATATTA
>NW_015774643.1:0-866 GCF_001515625.1 Sinocyclocheilus rhinocerous
ATGGTTTCTGAAGGATCATGTGACACTAAAGACTGGAGTAATGATTATTATTCATTATTATGTTATTTTAAATTGTAATAATATTTCACAACATAGTTTTTTTTATCAAATAAATGTAGTAATGTAAGTGCAGATCTAGAAGGGCCATGTTTAGAAACATATTTGGGAATCAGATCAACAAGTGGCCTTTTCAGGCTCCACTGCTTAGGAAAGGCACTGCATGGGATATTGGATAACTGGAATTTCCGAACAGTTAAATCACTTCTTTTGGTATTTTTTTTAAGCAAGAAGGTCCACTTAAACACTGAGCTTTTAGTTCACACATTCCAGACCCCTGCAGATCCTGACAAAGTTTTTATTGCACTTGTGAAAGTCAATTTAAGATCGTCATAGTTTGCCCACAGTGGTATTTAATATTTTAAATACCACTGAGGGCACACTGTGACAATCTCATTCTGACTTTCGTAAATCACTGTACTTATTGACTTTAATATCAGACTCCCTGGGGTATTTGGACTGGTAAATGGATTATTGATCAAGATGTTTTTGCTTTTATAACAGGATAGTCTTTTTCGTCAGTTATCTGCAATGGCCTCCATTCTTTGTATGTATCAGAGTCATTTATTTTCCTTATGCACAGAGAGAGTCGGTGGCAAACATGTAGTTAATGACAAAACCAGACAACCACGCACATCCGAGACGTCAGCTGATATGGAAACAAATTGTTTCAGTCATGACTAAGCAGTGCGTTCTTGGATGTTCCTTTGGTGGCTTGTCAAACGGGAAACCAGGGTGTAAGAGTGACATCCTTGCATTGTCTAACTGTCATTAGTCTAACTATAAATCTAGTTTATGTCTAATTTCTT
>NW_015774644.1:0-866 GCF_001515625.1 Sinocyclocheilus rhinocerous
TCAGAGTCTCGCATGATAAACAAGCCTCCAGTAGCTCAAGACGGCCTGCTGGAACAATAACCAATCCCAGCTCTGATAATGCTGCTTTAGGAGGGAAACCTCGGCGGCACTTATCGACGCTCGGCCTGATTGATTGTTGTCCAGTTTTACTCAGTTTGTTTTTGTTGTGGCATTCAGGAAATGCTTGTTTCCTTTAATCTTTTGCCTCGTTTCATAATCTGTAAATAGCAGCATGTATAATCAGCAGACTCGGCCACACAGAGACAATGTCAGCTCTGTTAGTCCGGTTTGAACCCCGAGCGAAGGCCATTGTGTTGGGTTTTACAGACCCCTCAAGACCACACACAGATTCATTTCACATCTCAGTCATGTTAAGAAGTTTCGGAAGTGCCACCGCAGAGCTTGTTTGCACACGCTTTAATGTTTCGGGGGTTTAGCGTGAATTTCCATCTCTTCCTGAACCGTGCAATATTTACAGCCGCTAATCTCTGAAAGCCCCAGGTATAATCCCACCAAATATTTTAATTCTGCTGTTTGTTTGGAGTCGAACTCAAGAACCTCAGATTATGTACTTAAATTAAAACCCAAAAACTGAGGAATGTTCCAGAGATGTGCTTCAAGATAACACGAAATGGCATTAGCAATGCATTTAACTGTAGTGATTTAACATTTTTGATGCTAGAAACGCCAAGGTTATGGGTTTGATTCCCAGGGATTGCATAAACTGATCAAATATATACCTTCAATGCAATGTAAGTCACTTTGGATAAAAGTACTTGTTAACGCATAAAATTACATGCATTAATGTAAATGCATAACAGTACATGTAAAACCATAAAATTATATGCATTTATGTAAATGCATAA
>NW_015774645.1:0-851 GCF_001515625.1 Sinocyclocheilus rhinocerous
AGAAATACATTACAGTTTAACAGATATTCACACAGAAAACAGCTGCTTTAAATTAGAATAATATTTCACTATTTTTACTGTATTTTTATCAAATAAATGCAGCCTTGATGAGCAGAAGATACTTTTTTTCTACTAAAAAAACCTTAATTATTCCAAAGTTTTGACCAAATGTATGATTTCTTTTGCTGGAAAATTCACATCAATTAATTAAAGCTAAAAGAGACATGAGCATTTTTATTGTGAATATACATTTTTCTAGCTCTGAATAAAATATAAGTAGTAGTAGGTAATTGTGAGCATAAATAATTCTTAAAATCCTGATCTAGTAAGTCACAGATGACTAGAAAAGTCAAGAAAATTACTTGGTTTAAAAAGCTCGGAGTGTCGGAGCATCAGATATTGTTCTGATTCAGGGAGTTGTTCACTCTTGTGATCCAGATCAGTCAGATTTGTGAACGAATCTTCAGAACGCTTCATTGAAAACATCTGCTTTTCATAAAGCATCGTATGACCTCAAGATCTGGAGAATAAAGCATCATGTTTGAAGCTTCAGTCCAGACGGGGATTTACTGTACGTAAGAGCACTGTAACGACTCCTCATGTGATTCCTAGACGACAGAAACAGGTTGATAAGGACATGAGGGCGAGGAAATGATGACAGAATGATCATTCATGAGTGAACTAACACTTTAAATGCTTCATGTGCTTGAACTTCAGTTTATTTCCTGTTCATATGCGCTGGGTGGCACAGTGAGATCAGGATATTTAAAGCATGACGTGATTCAAATGAATCTCTCAGGACTGCACTGTGTGTGTGTGTGTGTGTGTGTGTGTGTGTGAGAGTGTGTGTT
>NW_015774646.1:0-866 GCF_001515625.1 Sinocyclocheilus rhinocerous
CAGATTTGCCTGAATTCGGAGGAAAAAAAAGTCTGATTTGTTAGATGTAAACTAGCAATTACGAGAAAAGTCTGAAATGTGAGATAAATATAATTGTGATTTTAACTCACAATTCTGACTTTTTCCCCCTCACAGAACAGAGATAAAAAGTTGCAATTACTTTTTACATTTTTTATTCCCTGGCAGAAACAAGCTTCCATATGAATCAAGCACTGTATATTCTTTGCAATAATATCCTGACATAATGTGCCATATTTTCAGAACACTTAGGAAGATTGTGCATTATAGAACATATGTGAATGATATTGTTGAATCATTGCCTTTTTAAAAATATTTAATTGAATTTTTTTTTGGTCTGATAGAACTGTTTGTGTTAATTTGTAACCAAGATTTGCATGCCTCAAAAATAGATGTAGGTTGCTTTAAAATATATATTTATTAATATTTAGATTTGGCCAGACATTAAAAGCATACAGAGAAAATGTCCATTGTTTATCCAACAATTACAGTATCCTCATCAGGAAACTCATAATAAGGCACCTCCAAGTTGAGAGGTGCGGGTCCTTTTCTGATCCATCCTGAAGCATCGTAATGTGACCCATGGCAGGGGCAGTAGTACCCGCCGTAATCACCGGCATTTGCGATTGGGACACAGCCGAGATGAGTGCAGACACCAATGACGATGACCCAGATGGGGTTGGTGACGCGGTCTTTGTCATGCTGGGGGTCCCGGAGCTCCGAGAGATCTACGCTCTGCTCAGATGCGATCTCCTTCTCTGTTCTGTGACGAACAAACAGAGGCTTGCCTCTCCACTTGAAGGTCATGTTTTTCCCCTCTGGGATGTCGGACAACTTGATCTCGATTT
>NW_015774647.1:0-866 GCF_001515625.1 Sinocyclocheilus rhinocerous
CGTCCAGGAAAACCTCGTTCTTCCTGTACTTGATGCCCTCTGACCGCCAGGAGACGGCGTTGGTGACCGTGGCAGGGGGCCGCGGAGCGCCCGTGTCCAGCTTGTGACCTTCCTGCGTGATGTATCTGTGAAAAATAAACACTTTCCATCAGTTACTCCTGAATGACATCTGCTGGGTCAGAGAAAGGCCTGCAATTATTTTAGTATTGCCATGTTTGAAACTAAACAATGTAATGATTTAAAGACTTTTAAATGAATCAATGTCAGTCATACGGTTTGAGGGCGAGTGAACAGAACTGTTAAAAATGGTTCGTAAAAGGAAATCAAAAACTCACTCCTGGAGGATCTTGCTGTCAGTGGTTTGCGGGTATCCAAAGTCCATGAGTTCATCCAGCAGCTCATAGATTATGACAAAGTTATCTCTGATACTCTCCTCCTCCAGCTCCTTAAAGTATTCTGAGAAAACCTGGAAAAAACACATCAAATACCTGTTAGACTAAAGCAAGTGATACTGAAATGTATGCAGTGATAAACTGTTATGTTAACTTATTAGTAATGATCCAATAAGATGAGATCCCTCACCCAGAAATCCCTTTAAGTCCACAATTGATGTATAATGTACCTGAACAATTTTGTAGAGGAAGGAGAAAACCAGGGAGACGCAAGCATTCTTCTTGGATGTTGCAACAACTGTTTGTCAGCAGGTTAAGAGACAAAACAAGCTTAAAAGAGACAGTGAACCAATAAAATGATTAACAGGTTACAACAAACATGTTGTAAAATGATCCTAAGTAAGATCTTGAATGTATAAAATCTAATAAAATGCAATAGTGATCAGCCATTTATTCAGCAGCCATTGCCCTGAA
>NW_015774648.1:0-866 GCF_001515625.1 Sinocyclocheilus rhinocerous
CTACTTTCTGATGGAAAATTCAAATAGCAGAGAAATGTGTTTGTGTTGCTCTCGTGTGTCGTGGATGGCTGATGTTGATGTTTTTCTTCCTCTTCTGTAACTCTGAATCAGCTCGACTGTCTGCTGAGGTCTTTCCTCTTTTCTTTTTTTTTTTTCCTCCTCATCCCAGCGCTGTAGTATTTCTATCATAGCAGGTCATTGACACTTCACCTGAAACTTTTACGTCAATCAGCATTCAGCTTTTGTGTTCTTTCTTCCCTAAATTATATTGAAACTCAGCTTAAACATTGAGTTTATCCTCTTTAAACAGACAGCATTTTCTGGTCTTTTGGTGCTCTCTCTTGACCGCTGACTCTGACTGTTTCATTCACAGGAGATCACACTGGCTGAGAACAGTAGAGTATTGGACGGCTGGATAAATCCACCACCACCTGTTTACATGCAGTATTTCTTCTTCAATGTTACCAATCCAGATGAGTTTTTGGCTGGGAAGGAAAAGCCCAAAGTCACTCAAATAGGACCATATACCTACAGGTGATTTATACCAGTCTTTAAATATACTCAATCTTCAGATATTCATGTTCATTTTCAAGATTCTGGGCCGCCTGAAGTGTTTCGTTTTCTAAACGATACTGTCTGTTGTCAGGGACAACAAGTTTGGCACCCAAGTCTAGAAATGACTCATTCTTTTAGTAGAAAACAGGAAACGTTTACCTACCCACTTCAAACTAAATGTCAAATATTTGTAAAAATGCAAACTCTGTCCTAGCTTTTTACTATTTTGAACGATGAGTGAAACCTTGTATAACAGGCACTTCTCATGTTTATTGCCATCTTATGATAAATCGCTTGTTGTATTCCTCAAC
>NW_015774649.1:0-866 GCF_001515625.1 Sinocyclocheilus rhinocerous
TACCATACTTCAGCTAATTATATGTAAGCGTGAACTCGTGAATTGAACAGTAGAGTATATATGGACATGGTCAAAGCATTTATTACGCCAAAGCTTGAAGTTTGGTGTTGATTCAACCCTAAAACACAACAAATATATATAAGTGCAAAGTATATTGTTATATAATCAGTTTCATTGGCTAAATGAGTAATCAGAGGAGGATCATCAAAACGATGGGAGAGCGATGAAGCACTCTTTCTCAGCTCTCCGATTATCAACACTCCATCCATCACTCCTCCATCCAAACCACTCCTGCTTCCTCGAGCATGGAGGACCCCATACGCATCGGCAGTTGCTGTGCTGATGGATGTGTGATGCAGTTCCCATGGTGATTTGTTGTGGAGATGAATGCGCTGGTCTTTCATCACTGTCATCTTCACAGGTTATAAGAGCCCTGAACTCTTGAGTTCATACAGTAGACACTTCATTAAAAAGAAATCAACTTAAGAGCTGTGTTGAACCGAAAGGAAATTCTTCAGAACACAGGCTATTTTCAGGCAGCTAATGTAAAAACCTTGTTGGCAGTCCATAAATACACTACAGGGCTGCAAAGAATCCATACAAAGAAATTTGTTGGAAAAGGTACATCATTGTAAAAACCATCATGTTGTTTAAATAGAGTCATTTTAAATGATTATTAACAAGAAATGAAAATGAATAAAACATTGATTTTTAGTGGTTATGCAAAACTTGTATTGCGAACGTGTTATTGGTGCTCAGTGCATTGATGTATGATGCTAGATGGTAGCTTAAAATTAAAATAAAAAATTGAAATTAAATAAAGTTTTATCAAAATAAAAATAATAATTCACCCAAAATGGAAAATT
>NW_015774650.1:0-866 GCF_001515625.1 Sinocyclocheilus rhinocerous
CCTCTCACCAACAGCTACAGATCTCACCATGTGAGAAGGAACAAAGCCTGACGTCTATTAGGGAGACGAACACTTCTTTAAGTTTCTGCTTGTTCTGAAGGATTATTTCCCAATGAAGCGGCCCAAATCAGTATCATGCCAGGTTAGTAATGGTAGTTTTACATACTAAATTAAATTAAATGATTTGAAGATAGTGTGTTGTTGTTTCTGACAACTGCAAACTGTAAAATCCTTGGTTGTCAGACAGGGAATGCTATAAAAGTGAATATTTTGTTTTTATAGACAAGTTTATGCATCACATTTTTATTTCACAACCTGCTGGTTTATTGCTTTCTCTTTCCATAAACCGCATTTGTATGGCTCTTCTTTATCTAAATTAGTTCTTTAAAATCATTCATGGATGGAAAGACTTTGGCTACTTTGCAGGATTTTTCATCATTATAGACACATTAGCTATTTTATGCTTCTCCCTTTATTTATTTTTATGTTGCTTTCATTTTTTGTATTTCACAGACCAAAGACTGAGACAAATTTGCATTTGTTTAGTAAAGCTTTTCGAAGAAACACAGTAAGCTGCATAGGCTGTTGACTAGTTATCTGCCTTATATCACTCATACTGTTACCTTTGACACATTCCCGAAATATTACCAAACACAAATCTGTTAAGTAAATCAGAATTTTAGTTTCTATATCTGCAGCACCGCACTAGGTAGCCACGTCCACAAAATTTCATTGGTCCAAAATCCAGCTCCACATAAGAGTATATTTTACATCAAAGATCTTCTGACTGGCTGGGACTGCATTATGTACCTCAGCAGTTTTCAGTTCCCCTTCAGGAACTCGAGCTGCGTCCGAAGACACTACGG
>NW_015774651.1:0-855 GCF_001515625.1 Sinocyclocheilus rhinocerous
ACACACACACACACACACACACACACACACACACTCACACTCAATGCAGGATTCAGCACTAACAGTGTGTGTGTGTGTGTGCGTGTGTGCAGCAGATATTTATTGGCAGTAGTGTATTGAGGTGTGTGTGTGTGTATAGAGAGAGCACTTGAGGACGGTAAAGCCGACTACATACAGTACTGTGTGAAATTTGCCACAATTTTGCTGTCTGAGAAGATTTATTTTTAAATTGTCAGTCTTTTTGTGTGCTTGGTTTCCTTTGCATTGAATCTTAGCTGTCAACATGTCATATTCACCTCATTTTTTTCTTTCTTCACACATCAGATCATGTCTCATTTTCATCTCCCTAGTAAACAAGTGCACTTTTCATCAAACTTTGTTCGGGGTAAAATTGTTTGTTGTGTTGGATACCAGCAACTAACCTAAACAAAAGAAAAATGGTGTAGGATTTATTTTGAAACAATTTTCAGAAATTGCTAGTCAATTTCACAAGTAATTAAAAAAACTACAAGTAACATTGAATAATATGACAACATTCACTCTTTATTTAGATTATATAGATTTTTTTTAAAAGTCGTAGATATTTAATGATGGATTTTCATAGTTTATAATTGAGTCTGGGATGAAGGTGTAACAAATTTTTTTTTAAATAAAATGCACTCAAAAAGTTGCAAACATAAACTATGAATGCTTGCCAAAAAGTTTCCAACACAGTTGGAATCTTCATAAAACAAAAAGAAAAAAATGTAAATATGTTAGTTTCAATAAAAATAAACCCTTATAACATTAAAAGTGCTTGTAGTCCAAGAAACTGTGTGTGTGTGTGTGTGTGTGTGAGAGTGTGTGTGTGTGTGT
>NW_015774652.1:0-866 GCF_001515625.1 Sinocyclocheilus rhinocerous
CCGTTTCTTGGGCCGTCCTGCAGAGCTGTTCATCTCTGATCCGCTACTCAGCGGGACTGAACTACGGACAGGCACCTCGCGCTCCATCTCCCTGAACAATCAATTTGACCAATCAATCATGCAAACTTCAAATGCACATAAAGACACCAGCAATTTGCTCAGTCATAACCACAACGCAGGACAGATTACAGGAGACGTTGTTTTCATTCCTCCACAGTGTCGTCATTTGTTTCTGCTATCTGTGCTACTTCTGAAAAGCACTACATGAGATTTAGTACGCATGCACAGCATTTCCAGAAATGATTCAGACCCGAGAGGAACACAGAAACTAGGAAGTGCAGTGAAAGAATGAGAAAATGTCCTTTATCTCACGCAACATCTGATGAGGCTTTATTTAGCACTTCTGCACGACCTGTTCTGTAACTCGGTCCACTTTCATTTCATTCCTTTCAAGTAACTTACAGTATTCTTCATTTGACAGTTTCAAGTGTCATGTTGAACTATCAAATGGTTATGAAGTCATAAAGAGTTGCAAACAACAGCTTCATAGTGAGATCTAACTTAAACTAAACTTATAATTTTAAGTCAAGCACAAACACATACTTTACTTATTCTTATGTTGAATTTTAAGTTGTGAAAATCACTGCAATAATTTTTTTTATGAGATGGCAACTGATGCATGTAGATACATTTGAAATTTTTTTAATTTAAAATTATATATTTTTTTATAGTGGACCTTTCTTTTTTATTCAAATTAACAATTTCTTCTACTGTCTTAATGCTAATTGTAATAATAATGATTAATAATAATGATGATAATAAGTGTAGCACAATACAGTACAGCACATGCCTTATGTGGATAGCAA
>NW_015774653.1:0-866 GCF_001515625.1 Sinocyclocheilus rhinocerous
TTATTTATGTGGCGCGGGAAGCTGGAGGATCGATAATGGGCCGGCAAGGCGAGGAGGTAGGGAGGAAGTGAATTGGGAGGGGTCGCCCAGCGTGGGTGGGGGAACTCTGTTCGGTTCCTGGCCCAGCGCAGCATCATATCAGGATCTCAGCGTGCAGCTTTGACCAGCCAGCCGCCGCAGCTCCGCCAGCTCACGGTAATTAGCCACACAGGACCGCTGATGTTAACGAGGCCTGCACACTTCCTAGGTTGTGGGTGAAAAGAGGGAGGGAGGAAAGTGTTTTTTTTCTTCTCGCTTGTACATGCTCATTTTTTTGTTCATTGGTTCTTTAACCCGTTGTTTAACTGTTTTGTTTGAGCTTGGAAAATTGTAATACTGCTGCCATGCACGTTTGTGGGTTAAATAACACAATTCTGTCATTGTTTACTCACCCTGATGTTGTTACAAACCTGTAAAGCTTTCACCTTCACCTTTACCTTCTTTGTACGGTTTTCTTTACCATTCAATTACAATGAGCAGGGACCAAATATTTCAAGCTTCTAAAATGCTAAAAAATGGGCCATCAAAGTATTATAAGCGGTCTATATGACTTGTGCGCTGGAAATGTTTTTAAGAGTTAATGAGAAATGTAGCAATTTGTGAACTAATCACTCATTTGAGTTGGATCTTTTACATGAATCAATTTGGTTTACAAAATCGGTTCACAGAAACACTTTTGGATACTTATATGGTGCTTTTATGTCCTTTATGAAGCTTGAAAGCTTCAGTGCAGACAGTGGATCTATATGTATTTAGGTATATATATCAATATACAATATTTGACATAGGACAATATTTGGCCGAGATACAACTATTTGAAAATCTGG
>NW_015774654.1:0-862 GCF_001515625.1 Sinocyclocheilus rhinocerous
TTTCCACGACATTCTAATTTATTGAGATGCACCTGTATGTATACAGTACAGTACACTAGAGTTTATATGTCTATAATTGCATTTAAAATGTACAGTTCAAATATAGGTCAATGCCACGCTAGCAGCAAAGCGCACATTATATTTCCCCAACATACTCTTCGTTAGAACTCCCATAATTACAGAGTGGTTTCCATCATCAGCTTCACCCCTAAAGTGAGGGCTGCACCTATCAAACACACGCAGCCATGGGAAATGCAATTATCACCACAATTGTGAAACGCACTGACATTCCATTTCTCTTGGGTGAGGAAAAAAAAGCACAATTAGATTACATCTAATTATTCATACAGTAGCTGGGTGATGTCAATTGAAACTGGGTGATTTCTGCTTATTCGCTGCTGGATTGGAAACTAAGATGAAGCTACAGTGTATAGATATACATATAGGAAGATATGGCTGATCTTCTTTGATATGCCAGCAGTCTTTAGATCTTCCTCAAGAGCTTGTGCATAGCAATTTATGCACATGTCGAAGAGATATAGAGTTCTCACGGAGAAGATGTATTCATTATACGTATCCTCGCTGATATAGAATGTTTTTTTGAGAAATATTAACTCTCAGGAGAGTTTGACCTTTCATGTTGATGTGAATCCCCTTATATTACGAATAATCTCTGGATGTGGGAAGCTGGGCCTGCGTCAGTCCAAAAGACATTTACTGTCTGTTTAAAGGAGCAGTTCAATTAAAAATAACATGTCTGTCATTATTTACTCACCCTCACGTTGTTTCAAACACGCCATATTTCAATTCTGGATCCAAAAACGGGCAACATGTGAGCTGTTATTTTAGTCAACATCAATTC
>NW_015774655.1:0-866 GCF_001515625.1 Sinocyclocheilus rhinocerous
CTTCTCCGGTCAGCATTGCTATGCCTTTGAAGACCCCTGCCTTCACCACTACATTGTCTTCCTCAATCTAATGGCTTTTAAATGACTCTCGCCTCTTTTCTTTTAGAACGAAGTACATCCCAAACCGTGTGTTCCATTCATGTAGGCATAGTTTTGTTTATTAAAATGGACGCGTCTTTACATTTTGTACATTCCACCCACACTGGCCTCGATTTACAAAGCAACAAACAGTTAATAATACAGTATGTACACACCAGTATCTATGTATATTTTTATGTATAAAATACTTTAAGTGGATATAAAGAGATGTAGCAACATAGAGGATCTCCATTTATAACTGCTCAAGCTGAAAAAGTGTACAGTCTTTCTTCTTTAGACAGTAAAGGGGAGGAACGTTTTGTTGCACACGACGAATGGATCTTTTTTCCAGGAAAAATGCATCCGCAAATCAAAGCAAAGACCCAGTAGCGCACATACACTTTACTACACTGTCATTGTGTACGATACCCAAAATAATTTATGTAATAAACGGTGGGACAATTTCTTTAAATAGAATTTACCATAATCCTTGTACACAGTTACCAGTATAACTTGTTAAACCGTTTCTGTAAAAATATCGCAAGGCAACTAGTCATCCTACCATTCCCTTGTCATAGCCGAGGTCATTTTACGCATTTGTGTTTATCCTGTGCTTTTCCCCATCTTTCACTCTTAACTTACTCCACTTTCAGACAAAACACTTTTCAAATAGCCTACTTATTCAGATATGAGGTTATAAATCATTCTCATGCAAAACCTCCAGCAGCTGTTTGCTATCGTGCGTCCCTAAACATCACATGTAATTTAGCATGTTCAATTTTTTTGAT
>NW_015774656.1:0-866 GCF_001515625.1 Sinocyclocheilus rhinocerous
TTCTGCATGTTATTTGTGTTTAGGGCAAGAAAGATGTGGCACAGATCTTTAATAATATTCTGAGACGTCAGATCGGCACTCGGACACCTACGGTTGAATACCTGTGCACTCAACAAAATATACTCGTTATGCTGCTTAAAGGGTGAGACATGCGCACAAAGATATTCTGGAGACATTTATTTGATTTTTATTCACTAATTTAATATATAACATGAAATTCTGCAGTTGTCAGATTACTTCGATCTGACTTTTAAGATTTAGAGGCTGGTGTTTAGATCAAATCTCAACCAGGAAACTGGTTTGGTGACTAATATGAGTTTTTAGAGGTGCTATCTGATCCCAGATTAGTATTTACTCTTTAACATAACTTGAGTCAACGTTAGCTGTGCGTATATCAGCAATATCATCTAAAATGTGAATTTTTTTGGTAGTTCACTGCCAAATTGTTAATTTTGTAATTATATACTCACCTTAATGTTGTTTCAGACTTTCTGTAGAACACAAGAGCAGATGTTTAGACACACTGATGCTTTTCCGTACAATGGAAGTGAATGGCGACCAAGGGTCAAACTCCGTAAAGCACCCTAAAAGTAGGCCATATGACTTCAGAGAGCTTAAAATGAGTTTTATGGATTACTTTTGTGTTGCTTTTTGTTATTTTTTTTTTTGGAGCTCGACAACCTCTAGTCACCATTTAGTTTCATTGTATGGAAAGGAACCAGGCAGCATGAACATTAGCGTCTCCTTTTGGGTCTATGAAAGAAAGTCAAACATGTTTGGATCAACATGAGAATGTGGGTATGTTGGCAAAATCTTTCTGCTGTTGAGTTCCTGTCCTTTTTGTAGTTACGAGTCTCCAGACATCG
>NW_015774657.1:0-866 GCF_001515625.1 Sinocyclocheilus rhinocerous
AACTATATTTTCTGTCACCGATGTGATTCAGAAGAGAAGAGAAAAAGCTACCCATCAACACTTATGAGCTTAAACACTCCCCGTCAACACAGATACATGAGAAGAGCTTATCAGCTCCGGGAGATATCGCAGCATTATCATCAATATTTAATAAAGGGATTTTGATAATCCCCTTTATGCCTCCTTGCTCACGTGAGTGAACGAGGGCCGTTCAAGTCACGCGCTGCCGCTGAATAAATCCCAGAGTGCACTTGAGCAGATTAACTCTGAATAAATTGACCATCCTTTTTTTGCAGTCAGGATCGCAGAAGACACAGAGGCAATCAAACCCATGGAGATCACAGATATGAGATGGTGTTTTATTGAGAAAACACTGTTTATTGAGGATAACTGCTCGGATATTTGCTCTGTGACCTCCTGTTGGGATAACACTGATAGTGTGCAAAGGAAAAATGCTTAATTTCCAAATAATAACACAGATAGTGCTGCTTTGCATGCTGGATTTTGATGTATTATACAGAATAGACAAAATATCTTCCCCTCAGAGGCGCATCTGAGATATTATCAACAGAAAGCGATCACCCCCACTCGCATGCACAATTTCCCGCCAGTAAATATGATAATGTCACACGATGTGTCGTCTCAAAATAAACATTACAATACGGCACGCTAGCAGGCCTTTTAGTGACTCACTGGCATTCAGAGACGTGGTCATTTTTCTTATCATCAGAGCAGCAGCGAATGTCAATGAAAGAACATAGTGGAAGTATTTCAGCTTGGTGCGCTTTGAAAAGAGCCTTTCAAAGCCCAAATTCCAGCTCATTTGTGTGCCTGCAGTGTGACTGAATGCTTTACTGTCGCAAACG
>NW_015774658.1:0-866 GCF_001515625.1 Sinocyclocheilus rhinocerous
ACCACTGATATAAAGACATGTACTGACATCTAGGTGTTACAGTTACATACTGCAAGCAATGTGCTGACGTGCTAATACACATCTATTACTATTAATGATTGTGTGGCATATATTATGGTATCTGGTACGGTGGACCAGTAGCCCAGATTTTGAGCACATTTACAGAAAGGCAGAGGCTATTTGCACTAAGTGAAAGTAGCATATTTTCTTAGCAATAGATGCTATTTACACTAATTGATAACAGAAGTATTTTCTTAGCGATGTGCTGTTTACACTAAATGAATATAGTGATAGATTCTGTTTACACTATGTAAAAGTAGCAGTATTTTCTTTGCAATAAGTGTAAAAATAAGTTAAATACTATTTATACTTATAAAAAGTTATAAATAAGCTTGTTTCCATTGTGTTGTGGAGATTTTGTTGCATTGTTTACATTTTGTTGTGTTGTGCACTACTGGTCCACCATAATCTGGAGATTATTAGCTGTATCCTGGATGGTTTCTGTTCAGGTCTTGCTGTTCAGATGTGCTATTGTCCAAAGACATTTATTTTATGTTTGCTGTATTTGTTTTTGGCATAAAAGTGGGGATTGGCCACTAATTGGACAAAAGAGTGATGGCGTGTGAGCTCACCTTGGTCTTCTTGAGCATGTCCATCTGTGTGCGTGCCGCGGTGTGTGTGTTGAGCAATTCCATCTCCTGGTCTAGCCTGCGCTGGGCCTGATCCAGTTTAGTTTTCTCCTCCTGTAGTTCAGTTACCTCTGTCTTTAGACTGTCCACCGTACAGGCCTGTACGGCATTATCAAGCTCACGCTCCTATGAACACACACACACACACGGTAAGAGACATATCTAAAAGCAATACAG
>NW_015774659.1:0-866 GCF_001515625.1 Sinocyclocheilus rhinocerous
AGCTATAAGTAGCCCTGCAGAATGTCAAGGTAAAAATAAAGAAATTGAGAGAGAGGAAAGAGCCGGAGACGAAGGCTGAGGAGGGAAGTGAAGGATGTCTCTCATGTTTATTCAAGTGTTCTTGATGTGAGATGCGGTACTGATGGTACTGCACTATTTGTATCCTATTTTGACCTTCTGGAAATTCCCTGCACTGACATTGTCCAGATGGAAATGTGCATAAGGCAAATCCAAGACTGCTGTTAGCCTATCTAATGTTTATATTTTGCAGCTAGCCAATGACAAATTCAAGCCACATCACCTTGTTTGACATCACAGACCTAAAACATACACAGTATACTCTTACATGTACACATCACCGTTCTTTGTATCCAGATATCTTTCCATCAGTAGCAAATTGTCATGTTTTGCATGCAGATGTTGTAGCGACACTACTAGCAAATCTGATTCGATGCATTTCCTCTGGAGGAATTTGGAGTCTTTTGTCTAGTGGAGATGGTGATTTCAGAATGGGTTTCAGAGTGGCAGGAAGTTCAGGTCTGAATCACCCAACACCTGCTGTCAAGCTGCCAAACAAGAGTAGTGAGCTCATTGTTTGTTTTTGGTGTTGGTGACATACAATGAATAAGGACAGGTCACATGGACCATTCAAACACAAAGACCAACAACAGGTACTTTTCCAGCAGGTATTAAATGCCTTTAGGGTATGTTTTGTGACCTTGAAACTACTTGAAAATAAGTGAATTAATGCACATTGGCTGGGCTTGTTGAAAATTAGTTATTTGAATATACTAAAGTGCAAAGGGACAAAATTGTTTTTTATTAATATAATATTTTGATTAATATCAATATTCCTGTAGTAGTAA
>NW_015774660.1:0-866 GCF_001515625.1 Sinocyclocheilus rhinocerous
ATTAATGACAGATTTTTCATTTTTGGGTGAACTAACCCTTTAAGGCTTAAGAAACATCCATCAAATTAGGAGCCCTATTAAAAATGTCATTACAAAAGAGACCAAAGTCTGTCTGCCATTGGCCCTGAATAAATCTAGTCAGTTGCATCAAAAAATAACAAAGTCTGGGGTCATGGAGGTAAATGCTCCTACAGACGTTTGAATGATAACAACCCCTAATCAACAGAAATTGAGGAAATTCATCCGCCTTGTTTCATTTTCACTCTGTAAACAAGCTTCTATTACATCCGCCGCCTGCAGAGTTCTTCCATCCAGCTTCCAAAGGCACCATAACATCATGTCAAATGATCCAGAACAAATGCAAGTGAGCTTTAGAGATAATCAAGCAAATATATAGTATAGTTACTTCTTTCAACAGCTCCTTCTGAAAGCATTTTTCTTCTTTCAACCAACCACCGAACCATTGAGGGCTATCATAGTGAAGGACTGCTTTAAAAAACGAAAACGATGAAAGCATCTCAGTATCTTAGTAAAGGAAAACCTCAGAAAAAAGTTACTTGAGAGCAGGAGGACGTAGGTGGTGCAACAGTGGCCCCTGAACTGGTCATTTATCACAAGCCCAACCATACTAACAAGATGTCTCTTTTAAAGACTTCTGCAAAAGTTAATGCAAATCACTCTGCGGCCGTCTTGGTTACATTTTTGGCAGCTACTTTCCAGTCATGGGCCTATTTCAATGGGGACAAGCAAAAATCTCCAAAACAGATGATGTTTCAATAACATACTTCAAATCAGCAATAACACGTAAAACAACTGTATAGAACTTTGCTTCTTTATCTTAGATCATGCAAAAATAACTGTTTCTC
>NW_015774661.1:0-866 GCF_001515625.1 Sinocyclocheilus rhinocerous
TCACTATTTTTGAAGTGTTGTGCTGTTATCAGATGGGCATAGTTATTTTAGTCAAAAATAGTGCAGATTAAAAATAATTAAAAATAAATGATCAGCGGCATGATTAATTCTTAGTGCTTTCCCTTGGCAATTATTTACTTCACAGTGATGTAACTAGCTCTGCAGTATTATTTCTACTCATTTTAAGAAATCAGTTAATATTTATGAATCTCAGCCAATACCCACTACACATGTTTAGTCGTGCTGTGTATTATAATGAATTTCATGCATTGCCTATAACTTTCAGCTGTCCTGTTTGTGTATAACAATGATTTCAAGATTCTGGGGGAAAAAAAAAAAATCTTTTTTTTTTTGTAGGCCTACTTATTCTTAATGTGGCACTGCCAACTGTAACTAAAAAGTCTATGTAGGGAAAAAAATCTTAATGATCAACACTGGTTTTTAGCGCAAACTACGGAAGAGGATTAGGGTCAAGCAATAATAAAAAAATAAAACCATCTCGAGATTACAGTCATTATAATGCGAGATTAAACTCGTTAAATCTCGAGAAAAATGTCTAAATAAAATGTTGAGAGTAAACTCATTTAATTACGAGAAAAAAAATAGGTGCGTTTTGAGAAAAAAAAACATTGAATTTCGAGAAAAAAGTCGAAATAAAATGTTGCGAATAAACACACTCGTGTCATCTCGTTGGACAGTGTTAATCAGCGTCTGCAGTGGCATGGGTCGTAGAGAGCAATGCTCGAAGATCACGTATATGCGGTCGACCAGAGTTCGAACTTACCTTTTGACGAACTCGCTCTTCTTCCTTTTTTCCATCTCATATCACATCGGAAAAGTGGAAATCAATTGCCTAACGAGTGTTT
>NW_015774662.1:0-866 GCF_001515625.1 Sinocyclocheilus rhinocerous
CTCTGCTGTCTACTTGAAAGCAAACCATACCATGATGCAGTTACGGCACCAACCAGCAGAGGGTGCTGCTAATGTGTGTTGCGTGAGAGTGACCATAACAGAGTACTTTTTAAAAAAAAATTATTTGACTTTCATATTGTGTTAACTGGGTACAAAAGGCGCAGGTACCGAAAGCAGAGCAAACTGGATGATGCACAGAACTTTGCATCAGCTAAATATTAGTGTGTGTGGTAAAATACAAAACATCAAACAATGTGAAATATAAAAATGGCAATAGCATCAAATAAATATGAAAGCAGCGTTTACAATACATGACATCATATATTAAAATATGTATTTATATTGGATGTTGAGTATTGTTACATTTACAGCAAATCATGAAATTACCCACTCATCATCTTTCAGATGGCAAACGTTTTCCTCCCTGATAAAGCAAAGTGTACCAGAATACAATGCCGTTTCAAACTCAATAATGGGCTTGCAAAAACATTTTCCATCACGTTCAAAAGTTCACTTTCTCACGATCTCTGTAGCCTATCTGTTGCTGGTGCTATTTGAGAGTATGAATGTCGTTCTCAAAATTAAGACAGCGTAGTGTATAAACCTATAAATGCTGCTGGAAAAAAAGACCATCTGATATTTAAAAGGCAAACTGTGTCACAATCAACTGCACATTATATAAGAGTTTAAGATATGCATGTGGACCATAAAAACATGTTTGTACAATTTCAAGTACATAAATTAAAACTTATGTATTTACATACATTTCAATTCTCTTAAAAAATAGGTCTGTGATATATTTTTGACAAAGAAGTCTCAATTGAGCTTCATATGTCTGTTAATACTGATTTTAAGTATTTTGATAA
>NW_015774663.1:0-866 GCF_001515625.1 Sinocyclocheilus rhinocerous
TCTGTGTCTGTGTCTCTGTCTCTGTCTCTGTCTGTGTGTCTGTGTGTCTGTGTCTGTGTCTGTGTGTGCGTGTGTGTGTGTCTGCAGGTGCACGGCTTGGAGAAACAGGTGGGCAGATCTCTGGATTACCTGGAGCAGGGACCATCCGGCACAGTCTTCAAGAGCCTCCCATACGGCGTTCCCGCTCCGTCAGGCGGCGTCAAACCTCCACAGCAGACCTCCAGGATATACTCCACGCCGGACCACACGCCCTCGAAGCCCAAACCACCCACCTTCAGCTTCCAGAACCCCTACGAATGGATGCGAAACCAGTCGCAGCTCCTGGACCAAACGGGCTACCGTCCCAAACGCAAGCCCTCCCTCAAAACCTCCATGAAGACTAAAAAGATCTTCGGCTGGGGCGACTTCTACTTCAACGTCAAGACGCTCAAGTTCACCCTTCTGGTGACGGGGAAGATCGTGGACCACATCAACGGGACGTTTACAGTCTACTTCCGGCACAACTCCTCCAGTCTCGGGAACATTTCGGTGAGCATCGTTCCTCCGTCCAAAATCGTTGAGTTCGAGGTTCTCCAGAACCCTCTTCACTCTGAGATCCAGTTCCACCAGCCGCACCAATCCACCATCGACCCCAAAGACGTCAAAACCTTCAACTGTCGCGTCGAGTACGAGAAGACGGATCGCTCCAAGAAGCCCAAACCCTGCCTTTACGATCCATCCCAGACCTGCTTCACTGAAAACACCCAGTCGCACTCATCCTGGCTCTGCGCCAAACCCTTCAAAGTCATCTGCATCTTCATCTCCTTCTTCAGCATCGACTACAAGCTAGTGCAGAAGGTCTGTCCGGACTACAACTTTCAGAGCGA
>NW_015774664.1:0-866 GCF_001515625.1 Sinocyclocheilus rhinocerous
TATTATTATTACTACTACTACAACTTATCACTGCTTTAGCGTTTATGGATGCTTTGGTAATACTGTATTTAACAATCATGGCAATACAGAACTTTGAATTGATATTTGATTTGAGGAGTTTGAAAGAGTAGTAACAAACAGTTCAAAGTGAACAAACACCAATTTATTATGCATGAAAATAGGAGGGAAAATAGTGGAGAAATCTGTCGGTCAGTTGTTTAGCAAAGCTGTACTTGTTCTAATATTGTGAAGTAAAAATAAAAAAGACGTACCTGAGCTGTTGCTGTGATGGGAGTGATATACAGGGGAGGTAAAGGACGTGCTCAGGGGTGTATGTGTCTGAGAACAGGAACTGGTGCCCCCTGATCTCCTCTGGTTTCTCAGCTTTTCCTCTCTTCTCCACTTAGCTCTCCGATTGGAGAACCATACCTGTCAATCACCCAATATGGGTCAGTGCATAATGGACAGTGTCTTTATGTATTGTTTAAAGGCACTTCAGCATTAACACCATAAAATCTCAAAGAGGATCATTCAAATATTTTACAAAGCCAGTATCACCTGAATTCTGGCTTCTGGAAGATCAATCTTTGCAGCCAGTCTCTCTCTAGCAAAGACATCTGGGTAATGAGTCCTTTCAAACTCTGGAAAACAGATTTAACAGAAGACCAAACATTTAATACAAGCAGAATTGCACATTTTTATTTTTGAAGGGATAGTTTAACCAAAAAATGAGAATGTTGTCATGGAGTTCCAAATCAGCGTGACATTCTACTGTAGAACATTTTGAACCCCACTGACTTTCATTGTATGGACAAAAAAACGCAGACATTTTTCAAAATATCTTCTTTTGTGTTCCACAGAAGAAA
>NW_015774665.1:0-866 GCF_001515625.1 Sinocyclocheilus rhinocerous
CTCCTGAAGAGCGGCTTGGCTCCAGGCCCGCAGTACTCATTGTAGATGAGTTTGAAGAGGAAGAGGTGGAAAAGCGTGATGAGGGACGCCACGCTGAACCAGAAGAGGAAGGGCAGGC
Organism: Sinocyclocheilus rhinocerous; assembly: GCF_001515625.1. NCBI lineage: Eukaryota > Metazoa > Chordata > Actinopteri > Cypriniformes > Cyprinidae > Sinocyclocheilus > Sinocyclocheilus rhinocerous. The sequence continues at coordinate 119 of NW_015774665.1, forward strand.
CTGGGTACTGCTTGGCCATGTGGTCCTCGTGAGCCAAGATGGCCTTGACGTGGATCGTGTGTCTCAGGTCTTGCAGGTGAGTGAGATCAGTGGAGATGTACAGCAGAGGCGTGATGGGCTGGGTCACCATCACCGGAAACGTGTGGCCTCGCAGCTCCGAGGTCAGCTCCACGGGCTCGTTCATGCAGCCGGCCTCGCAGGCGTACAGCTTCACGGGTTTCTCCTGAGGCTTGACAGACACGTGCAGGAAGGGCTTGCCCTCGGCGTCCTGCAGCACGGCCAGGTTGATAAGGTCTTTATTGTAATGGATGCCCCTCAAAGAGTAGCTGTTGTGAAGAACATCTGGGTCGGCCTGGAACTGAAGGTGGTTTTCGGTGAACTGCAGACCGCCGAAACTCAGGACCATGCCTTGCATCATACCGTGAGTGCCTGCCGCCACGAGGACCTTGCATCCTCTTTTCTGGAAGGTCAGGTTCCAGAGATTCACCAGCTGCAGGATCTGAGCCACGTTGGTCAGGCGCTCCGGCCACAGGTTCTCGGCATGCATGGTGGCGTGGCCGCTGAAGCAGTGGTCGGCGTAGTTCAGACTGGACTCCAGGCGTTCGTGCTCTTCTGCTGTGAGACTCTGATCCAGGAGGGGTGCTGTGGAGGTCGACAGAATGTAGTACAGCGTGTTGTTGACTGTGCGACTGGACGGAGTATGGGCGTCTGTGATCTTTCTGATTTCCACACCTGTAAAGCAGCAAAA
>NW_015774666.1:0-862 GCF_001515625.1 Sinocyclocheilus rhinocerous
TGAGAGAGTGTGTGAGTGTGTGTGTGTGTGTGTGTGAGTGTGTGTCTGCAGGTGTTTTTTTCATGGATAAAGTTTGCTAAACCCCAGATATCATCGTGCTGATGAGACTTCCTGTTCGAGTGGGTAATTTTGATTATTTATGACAGAAAATGATGGACTGTTACTGTAATCTATGAATTAAATGGCTATAAAGCGGAGCGGCAACCAGCCAGAAGACGATCTGATTGGACATCAGTGAGTTAATTTATTACTGACGGTGACGCTGCTGATTTCAGCTGTTTAATTAACGAGAAAGCTTCAGTTAATGCTGAAATATGATCGACATCATTTATGTCCATGCGCTGTACAGCAGGTTGATTCTCTATAATGGCTCTGAATGCAGATGTTTGTAAGTCGCCAAACAGGGTTGAGTTGCTGTGCTTGTACTGATGTTTTTTCTAATGTTTAAGGTCAAATATATTGAAGTATTAACAAAATGAACAAAATATAAATAAAGAGCATTTAAATTAAACACACAAGTCTGATCTCCTCAATCTCCATCCATAGTGTTTGTGTAGATGGTTTTATTTTCATTGGCTGATGTCTTTAATGAATGTGATTGGTTCATTATTAGTTATGATTCTTCTCAAGACATTTTCCTGAACAGGATCTTCAGTGGATGTGAAGCCGTTCTGAGGAGGTTCTTTTGATGCTTTTGAGAAATATCTTACAGCCGTGTGTGTGTGTGTGTGTGTGTGTTAGTCATCCTCTCTGGATGTCGCTCTGGCCTGTTGCCATGGAGACAGAGCATCAGCAGCGCCCGTGGGGTCTTGTGAACACACACACACACACACACACACACTAGAGGGAGAGATGGATGGAG
>NW_015774667.1:0-866 GCF_001515625.1 Sinocyclocheilus rhinocerous
GGGGGGGGTAATAAAAAAACTAAAATGTAAATTAAAAGGAAAACAGAAAATATTAAAGTTTATTCAAAATACAATAATAGTATATCAATAATTACAAAAACAACACTGATTCCTATTGTGTCTGCTCTGAAATCTAGCAACAACCTTAGCAAAGGAAAATGCAAATCTTCTCTTTTTAAGTTTGCAAGATAAAGATCATTTTAGAGTAAATATGGTAAAAAGTGTTGCATCTATTTTTGCTGTCTAAACTGTTAAAGCTCCCTTTATAAGTTCAATAGCAAAGACATAAAGATTACACAATACCAATCCCAAAGGGATTCCAGTTTATCTGCTCGGATCTAATTTGATAGCCATTTAATTTCAATTAGAATCCTTTAGGATTGGTTCCAAATTCTGAAAAAAAATCCATGCTCCTCAAAGAAGTTTTTAGGAATATTTGAATCAGGATAACGGCTGCATTGCCTCATAGATGTCAAGACATTCTGGGTGTTTTAATAAGTTATCCTAAACATATTCAAGCACTTGATCAAACATCAATAGCTTGTTTTGATATTATTCCACTTGGCAGAGAAAGCAGACATATCAGATTCAAGGATGACCTGAAGCAAGCATCAGCAGTCTCTAGAATGCCAGTCCATATGACTCTGGGCTGCCATGTGACCAACCTGGGAGGAATTCGAACCCCATTCTCCTGCTGTCTGAGACTTCTGGCATGTCTAGATACTTGGATCTCCTCTTCCCATGAATCAGATTCCTGCTTTTTGTATGGAGATGGAGCATTGAGGACGGCGTCACAGGCTATTGTCACCTGAAAGTTAAAGGGACGTGAACATTATATTTTACATTGCTTAGTGTGATATTGCTCC
>NW_015774668.1:0-866 GCF_001515625.1 Sinocyclocheilus rhinocerous
CCCTCCTGGGTTGAGGATGCAGCTGTCCCTCTATTCTCTCTGGCATCAGTGCTCTACTATCTGCTGTGCCAGGGAGCTACTGGTTTGTAATTGCTATTTTGAAGGGAATAAATGTGGATAAATAAAATGAAAGAAATGAATGACTTAGAGGAGTAATGTAGTGAGTTTCAGGCAAACAAAAGCATGTGTGTTCCAAGAGATTAGCAGCAAGATTGAGTTTTTCATTCTTTTGAAAAAGAGTAACAATGTTAAATGATAATACTGCATACATATTGTTACCTTTGTTGCTTTGTCTTTTAGCCAGTGGAAAGTGGACATTTTGTATTTTTCAAGTATCTAGTCAAAACAAATCATTTTTGAGAGCGCAGCAATGGATTATTATTATTGACTAATTAATGCTCCATCCATGTTGAATTACTTAGATATGGACACATACCTGTGGCACATAACCCACTATAGTTTAACAAAAAATGCTCTAAAAACTTGGTCTATTTAGCCTACCCATATCCCAGCATGAACAGGCAAAAGCTGGCCTCGCTTCAAACTGATGGACAACAAGAGGATGGAAAACAGCTTTGAACCAATATTAAAAAGACTTGGTGGCCAAAAACTAACAAGTATTCAATTTCACTGGCAGCCTGAAGCTGGAGCCAAACAGGTGTTCACCACTTAAAGGGCTTTGATGACAAAGACACTGTAGAATGCCTCCTCAGAGAGAACTGTTATTCATAAATTCCCCTCCTGTCTAGTTTCTCATTTTTCACAATTTTATATGCTGTAGAGCTAATCACTGTAAAAAAATATTTTATTATTAAAATATTACAATAATAATAATAATTAAAGCTGCAAGCAGCGATGAAAGGGCC
>NW_015774669.1:0-866 GCF_001515625.1 Sinocyclocheilus rhinocerous
TGTGATATTTAGGGAATTGCATTGAATGCAATTCGGGTCAATTTGACCCGCTCCATCAAAACCGTACCCAGACATCAAACATAATACCAGGGTTAATTGAAGCGTTTCTTGTTAACCTAGCAGCCAGACATAGGAGGTGATAGCTGCCGGCAAGTTTTTTGCACTTGATAAGCTTTTGGGAGCTAGAACTTTTGTGTTTGTTGTCTTATTATGCGTAACTAATTGTAAACTAATAAGCATGACAGTTGTGTTACATTATAGTTGCGTCAAACTGCAGACAAAATTAAAAAATGGTTTGTGGGTCACCATATTGTGAAATATTTTATTAGCACATTTTTGAGTGGGATATATGACAAAAAGAAAATGTAGGGTGATATCCATGAGGAAAAGCTGAAACAGTAGTATTTTTTTTAGTAGTAAGAAGAAATTATTACATGCTGAATAAAGATTTTGAGGAATTGGGAAAGTACATGGGGTCCGTTTTAATGTTTCATTAAGTTTGATCAGTTCCACTATTAGCTCATTATTAATTGGTAACACTTTAGAATATGGTTCAACATTTTTCAGCATTTAAAAAAAAAATGTGACAAGACAAAATGGCAAAATAATTAGTGATCTTTTAATCATTCTGGTGATGATGGTCTTAACCATTTTAATCACAAATCACTGTTGTTCCACTCAATGTTAATGGCTTCAAACGGTTCATGAGTAGTTAAAAATGTCTCCCAGTTTGTTTAGGTTTAATGCGAGACCAAATATTCACTATAGGGTTCAGATAGACTCTGACCAGGCCAAAACATGAGCCTGATGGACTTGTTCTTAAGTCAAGTCAAGTCAAGTCAAGTTTATTTGTACAGCACTTTTCA
>NW_015774670.1:0-867 GCF_001515625.1 Sinocyclocheilus rhinocerous
CCTTGTCACACCAATGTGTCCTGCGCCTCAACACACGGAGGTAGTGACACTTTTGGTGGGGCGTTCCATTATAATGAGGACTATTCTTGTAGGTTAGTTTAATTTTTGTTTTTTTTCTGTCCTCCCTTACTGTCACGGGAAGGCTTTGACAAGCCCTGTCACCTGTAAAGGTAAAGCTTTGCCTCGCGAAAGGCCATCTGTATTTAGAACAAGTTTGACGATCGCACCGTGACACAGTCGAATCTGTCACCTGCTCCGAGTTCATTTACACTTGGAAGATTCCCAATTCATTTTACATTTGTAATTCATTGCACTCTCCGTGCAGAAGATAGGGGAGCATTTTAAGATGAATGCATACAAAAGGAAGACTAGATCTGAAACCTTGTAAGACATGGAAGGCCTGATGTAATGATTTTACTGATGTAATGTGACAAAGAAAAGTCCATATATCCATTTGTTTATTTATGTATTTAGGCCTATTTATTTGGTCAAATTGGTATTAGGCCTAAGGAAGACATGGTGCTTTTACAAGGGTATATCGTTAACTAAATCTCGGATGAAAACTATTAAAATATTTTTGTTAATTGAAATAAAATATATTTACTAAATGAAACTAATGAAATTAAGTAGATGGAATTTAAGTTGATGCACTAAAATTACTAATAGAAAATAAATAAAACTAAAACTGAACTGAAAATAAATGACAACGATTAAAAGAAAAAAGAAAACTAATAAAAGAAAAAAAGCAGACAACTAAATAACTAAAAATTTAATTAAAAACTAAAAATAAAATAAAATTCAAAATATTAATAAAACTGATTCCATGCAAAAGTTGGATGTGGGATGTTTAGACTTCCAACAATGGTC
>NW_015774671.1:0-867 GCF_001515625.1 Sinocyclocheilus rhinocerous
AAATAAAGAAAACAATTAACTCAGTTTCCACATGACAGTTGGAGACCAGTGACTCCAAAATGAGTGTCTGTGAAAAGAGTGAAGACCAGGACTCTACAATGAGTTCTCCATCTCCTGAATCAAGCTGCATTCAACCCATGAAGAATCTGTCCTCTTCTTTCTGTGATGCATCAGTGACCTCTGACCCCAGGTAGGACACTCGCTATTTCAGCATGAGTGAGTGAGTGGTGTCTCATGCATGGTACTATTCCAGAGATGCACAACATCACTTTTCTGAAACTTCACTCTCACTGATCCTCATTAGCTGAATGATCTTCCCCGAAAGACTTGACTGAATCCTGTTAAACCTCATGTTCTCTCTCTTTTTCTAGTAGTTTATGTACATTAAATATTAAATCTTTTTTCTATACTTTCACTGTTTCTTACTTTCATCTCTTTTCTAGCATTTACTGTGAATACATTTGGTGCATTGAAGTTTTCTTTTATCAGTATCAGCAGGAGGAAGAGACAGAGATCAGAGTCTCCAGGGCCCAGCTGTGTGTCTGTGAAGAGTAACAGATCCATCATGCAACCACTTAACTTTAGTGATGGACCAGTGACCTCTGACCCTTTGTTAGTATAAACATGTACTTGCTAATTTATTGTAGTGCATATCTGATGAAAAATTATTTTTCAAAGGGAAAACTTACTGAAAATAATAAAAGTAAAGAAATACAACAAAATAAAATCCAAAAATTGAGTGTGCAACATATGCACAACATGGAGAGGGATGCAAAAAACCTATCTAGTAACCGTAACCAATATGTTTTTTTATGCTATTTATTGGTCATTCTAATGGATATAACTGCTGCTATTTTTTTTTTTTTT
>NW_015774672.1:0-867 GCF_001515625.1 Sinocyclocheilus rhinocerous
TGTTAAACATATATTCTAAATGTTTATTTATACGTTTATATTATTTAAGCTATATACAGACTACAAGTACAAATTACACATTTGATAATGTACGCACATTATGCTGAATGGTGGCTGATTTCAACCGTAACGTTACCTTCACATCTTGAACTTCATTTGCTTGTAACTTATAGACCAATATTAGAATATACGCTCAGAAATATGTCTTTCATCTTAAGTCTGATGATCTTTACCTGAAGTCTGAGATTATTATACATAGCCTATGATGTATGGAACTTGCCAATCTATTTGTTTATAGCAGCATATCATATCAGTCAGAAAGTAAACTGTTTCTCTGAAGCAGAAAGAGCGAGATACTCGGTGCCAGATTCAATAGACCAAATCTACTTTGTAAATGCACGTTTTTTTTTCTTTTTCTTTCATCTTCTCGCACCCCTCCTTGTTGTTTCCTAGCTTCCTCCAGCAGTCATAATTGTGCGCGCGCAGCCCGAGTCTTCACTCCATCACATAAAGCGTGCGCCTGAACATCTCACACAGTCTGGCGATGCTTTTGCGCCACTGCGTGCATTTTGGACTATAACACTAAAGTTTGCCTTCTGGAGCACTGGTGCCCGTCCTCTTCTTCAAAGGTATTTTGATGTTACCTACAGAAATCTCAGGAGGAGTGTGTTTCAGCGCTAGGTAAGTTCACGGGACGCATAAGCAGGTCTGAGCATCACCTACAATCATCACACAAATGATAGGCTACTTGAACTTTTCTTAGTGCGTTCACATAGAGACCTGCATGATAAATTCTCATGACTTTGATAACACTTTTACATATATATATAGGCTATAGTCTGTATTGTCTGCTGTAGCCTAATCTAC
>NW_015774673.1:0-867 GCF_001515625.1 Sinocyclocheilus rhinocerous
TTAAATTAAATAAATTAAATTAAAAACAAATTTTAATGAGAGCCAGGTTTGATTGAAAAACTAAAGAAAAATAAGAAATTTTGCTTTGGCAACTTACTGAAATTAAATACCTAAATATAAATAAATAAAAAAATAACTATACAGACATATAAATATAAATAAATATAAAACAACTAATAAAAATGACAAAAAAACACAACAAAATGACTAAAACTTTAAACTTAAAACATTACAAATATTAATTAAAACAACTTAATAAATAATATTAATAGTATTATATAAAATAAAAGTAACTAAAATCACACTAGATTTTCTTCCACTTGTTTTTTTTTATCTCTTTATATTTCAAATAAAAAAATCTTAAAAATTAAATAAAAAAATCAAATTAAATAAAATATAAAATAAATGCACATTTGTGTGTTGAAAAGAGCTACATTAGTTCCCTATCTTACTGAAACCTTGAAATAAAAGCATGAAATGAAATGGGCACTGAAATCAACAGAAACTGAGTTGGTGTTTGTGATGGTTTAGAGAATAAAGTTCATTGCCAAACACCCACATACGTGCACACACAAGTGTAAAAACACAGAAACTATCTTAAAAAACTAAAAACTGGTCAAAACTCTGAACTTGCAATGCAATGCAAACATCAACAAAACATACATATCAACTGCTGATTTTGACTTATTTTGTAGATAACAAGATATTAAAGAGGATAAAGCAACAAAGTCTCCATGTAGTGTCCTAGAAAGACTCTCCCTACAGCAGAATGAGCAGTAACTGTAGTCTATTCAGCATAGCCGAAATGAAATCAGACAAACTCAAAAGCCTGATCTTGTGATCTTGCTCTTATACTTGACCAGATTC
>NW_015774674.1:0-867 GCF_001515625.1 Sinocyclocheilus rhinocerous
AGGTAACGTCTGCAATTATAACCTCCATCAAAACTCACTGCATGCGCATGACGCTGTAGAAAAAACCCCCATAAAAGCCTATTCAGCATCAGGATGCCGGTTCCCAGAGGCCCCTCTATCTCTAATTGTAATCTATTAAGAATCACAAAAGCTGCAGATGGGAAAGTTTCTGAGAGGAGCGTCTGTTCAGACATACGGGCACCTGGGAAATCGGAGGAGGTTTTCAGACAGACCGAGAGAAGTGTATCGCTTTCTGAAGCTAATTAGTCCTGTATATGACCAATCAGAAGAAATACAACAGCTGGCCAAGAAATATATTTGCCTTGCACTGGTGAAGGACAGCCGGTGGAAAGAAGCGGTGCAGTACCTGACGTTATTCAAGAGCAGCATTCAGGGATCAGATGTGGGACAAATATAGACCATCTCAAACATCTCAGCTTCAGCTTCATTGTTTCCTCCAGCTCAAATGGACACATATGCATTAAGAGCTCGGCCAAGAAAAACATCCACAAGGGTCGATCTCACAGAGCCAGACAAGGTTACATTTAACCCCAGAATAAAAGGAAAAAGGAACAAATTATATTTTGTATACATTAAGCCTATTTTTAAGACCATTTTAAGGTTTTGACATTATTTTCATGACAGCACAACTGGAAAAAAATAATATATTACATTAATATATTATGGGCTGTTGCTAAAGTATTTTGACTGGTTGCTACGGCATTGCTATGCAGTTGCTAAGGTCTTCTAGGTGGTTGCTAGGCGGTTACTAAGGTGTTTTGGCTGGTTGCTAGACATTGCTGTGCAGTTGCTAAGGTCGTCTAGGTCAGGGGTGTCCAAACTACGGCCCGCGGGCCAAATGCGGCC
>NW_015774675.1:0-867 GCF_001515625.1 Sinocyclocheilus rhinocerous
CTAGCTTTTGAACAGTGATACAATGCTATCCGATCCGCTGATACATTTGTTATTATGATGTATATGTCCATTTAATGTGCTAAATGCATTTAAATAACATGAATGTTCACAGATGACAACAGGCATGAGAACTGTGCTGGTTTATATTCAGTACCGTTCAAAAGTTTGGGGTTGGTAATCATTCGGATGTGCTGATTGAAAACAGTTGTGCTGCTGAATATTTGTGTGGAAACCGCGATACACCTTTTTCAGAATTCTCTGATGAACTTTTTTTTTTTTTAAACGGCATTTACATTCAAAAATATTCACGTTCAGTCGAAGCTTCCGTTGAAGTAAAACATGTTATGAATTCCTTCTTCCATACAGAATCTCCAGAATTATTCTGATTCCCAGCTCCATGCTGGCGCTTCTCTTCCGTTCACCCTCTCATATTCTACAGGGTTCAGAGCAAAGGACTGGGACGGCCAAAGCAGAACCTTCATTCTGTGCTCAGTGACCTATTTTGGTGTTTGTTGTCCTGATGGAAGATCCAACCATGGCCTGCTATAAGCTTTCTAGCAGAGTCAGTCAGGTTTAGATTTTTTTATCTGCTGGTGTTTGATCAAATCCATGTATCTAAACAAGATGCAGGACCTCCAGAAAACTTCTCAAAACTTTGTGCACATGAAGAACAAGCCATTCTGAGCAAACATATTAGTTTTATGAATTTCTGATGCTCTGGATGCTAAACTCTCTGCCATTTCAAAAGAAAGAGGAAGGCTGTGATAGTAATGATGATGAGAGCTCTTTTAGGTCTAATCTTCTTCTGTCAGTTTTTATTAGTTTGAATGGAAATAAATGCATAGATTTTGTTCATTTGGACAGCTA
>NW_015774676.1:0-867 GCF_001515625.1 Sinocyclocheilus rhinocerous
ACGCCAAAGACTTAAGTTACACCTAAGAGGCATGACGGGTTAAGAATGAAAAAACACCATATCGTTTAGCTTACATTAATACATTCTAAGAAAAGTCTGTATAATGTGTTCTGTTAATATGAAGAAATTTTCTGTACTAATTTCTCATGGTTGTTTTAGTCATATTTTGAATTTCACATTGCATTTTGTTTTAGAGTTGAAAGATGTCTGCAAAATCTACAGAAAACATACTGATTTTTTCTGGACTTTATCCATTTTCTATGGATTTTTATCTTACAGTTTAATATACAATGTAACCTGGAGGACTTTGATAACCAATCACGATGCAGCATGTAAACATATGACATCATCATTGGCAGAATTTGAATTCCATCATTGTTAGTCAGTTTTAAAGCTGATTGTAATGGATTATGACTGCATTTTGAACATATTTCACATATTTTTATATACTAAAGAGAATCGTACTTTTTTGTATTTTAAAAAAAAGTTTCAATATTTGTGGAACAAAAACAGCTTAAACAGGAAAGCCTTAGCTGGTTAAAACTGGTTTTTCTGCCTGTCCAGCTGAAAAGTGGCCAAAAACCCTCTAAAACCAAACCACCAAACCAGGTTAGGCTGGTTTATGCACTGTTTTTTTTTCTAGGAGGAATAGCACAACTACGTTCACACAGCAAATTCAAGTACTTATTGTCTAGTAGAAGTTAAAGTATTCAACTAAAATAGCTAGTAAAATGCTGTACCTGGATTTGAACCAATGTTGGCAACTGAAGTCGCATACATTAGTCAAACTGGGCCTGTTTGTGATTCTCGCTATATTAGGAGTGTCCTGGCAGGGAGTCGAAGCTAAATGTGAAATAAATTGGCATG
>NW_015774677.1:0-864 GCF_001515625.1 Sinocyclocheilus rhinocerous
CATGGGGTAATTTTCATTTTTGGGTGAACTATCCCTTTAAGTCAAGTAGGAACACAAGGTCATAGGTAGCTTTATGTTGCTGAGGCAGTGAGTGCATCGATTACATTTCATCAACTTACAGGTTATAAAGTTTATTGTAGCTTTATGGGCACTCAGTTGTTTTGTTGTTGAATACATTTGGCCAAAATTTCATGATTAAAAACATGAAGCGCTATGCACAGGATATATAAAACAGACTCTTCTCCACTCTTCAAACACACAAAAAACATGAGCCTTTATAGACATAGTTTCCGGAGTAAAGAAAACACTGTACTTATTCAAACATCAGTTCTGTATTTACCCTTGCACTGCGAACGAGCAAAGATTTTGTCGCTTCATTCTGAATAGAGACAGGTGGAGTTACGAGGTTTCGCTGACAGTTTGAGGATCCAATGGCGTGACAAGGTTTAGTCACAAGCTCTTCTGAATGCTTTTCATTCGTTAAATATTTGTAAAACCCTCAAACAGACGTAAAGATGACCAATAGCATTTATTTTAAATAATAGTAATAACGAAATATAATAGAGATAGAAAGTTTTCCACGGCATACCTGACAACCACAGTGGTTGGAAGACACCGCACTAGAGGGAGGAGCCTGCTAAAAGATTTTAAAGTACCATTTCCACGGTAACACAATGTCTGATTTCAAAATGGTTTTCACAAAATGAATTATGAATTAAGCTTTCAAATGATAATCTAATTTACGATGATAGCTAAAATATGTGATACAGAAACATAAAAAAAGAGTGCCAATCAATCTGGATAATCCAAATCCTGAAGCACATCAAACAACAAGTTAGTCAAGACATTAATTTCCAAGTATGA
>NW_015774678.1:0-867 GCF_001515625.1 Sinocyclocheilus rhinocerous
ATATAATCTTATAGTACTTATTAATATTTTTAATTAGCTTTTATTTTTATATTTTCAATTATCATTTTAATTTTAGTTTAAGTTTTTTGGTTTTATATTTTAGCTTTAATTTATTATTCTTTTTTCAGTTTTTATTTCAGTAATTTTAGTACTTTAATTTATTTCAAGGTCAGTTTTAATCTTATATTTTAATGATTTATTCAATGATTTCATTTCAACTTTGTGATTTACAATTTTTAATAGTTTTAGTTTTAGTTAACAATAACAATACTCTCATAAACACCCGGCAGTTTCACGTTTGGGAAACACTGCTCTAGGTCATTATCGTATTATGTTATTATATAATCTTACATTTATTTATTTGTTTTAAACTTCTGCATTCAGTAGACACTTTTTATAGCCACTATATAGTGGCTTATAGTGCAATTAAGTTGCACATTTAACGTTCGAAAGCTGTCCTGTCCATGTGTATTTCCTAGGTAATGATAACTCTTAACAAACTAATAGGGTAATATCAATGTTTTGGACATTTGCATATGTAAATGTATTCTTTCAATAATTTTAGAGTACCATGTAAATGCCATAGTGCACATGGTAATCATCTAGTACCATGGTTTTACCATTACTAGCTGCGTTTCCATTACAGATTTGCACAAAACGTTTGCAATATTTTATAAATGTTGATAAAGAAACTATTGTGAAATGACAACGTTTCCATTAACCAATGTTATGCAACTAAAATTTACATTTTTCCTCTCGTGGCCTCGATCAGCTGCGGTGGCATTTCGGAGCCATAATGCAGTGTAAATAAGGAGTTATCCAAACATTAAAGGTGACATATCATGAAAATCGGACTTTTCCAGGTTT
>NW_015774679.1:0-867 GCF_001515625.1 Sinocyclocheilus rhinocerous
TCCAAAAAAAGATGTATGGATAAGTAAACCAAGTCCAGTAAATGTTCATCTTGAAATATTAATATCAGCAATATGAAAGTTATGTTTACATTATCAGAAGCAAAAAAAGACAAGTGTACAGTACCAAGAAGTAAAAATAAGAATAAATAATAATCCCATGACGACAGGTTATATAGTAAATTGTGTACAACAGGTTTTCAGCAAAGTTGAAATTTCTAAGTTAAGGCCTTAGAAATGAGTGTATCAGATGATGCAGTAAGATTTATATGGACAAGTAGAGTGATGATTCAATCATTCAGAGATCAAATCAAAGGCATTTTAAAGGAATTTAAACATTTTATTATAAAAGGATAACATGAGTGGAAATTCTAGGTGGCTTGTGTATAACTTTGTACATGAACAACGAATTGAGATCTTTATTGGACTAAGAAGCCAAAGCAGAGTTTCAAAAGTGTTTGGATTCTAATTAACTGGCAGTGACTTTTTTTTTTTTTATCCCTAATTACATCGGGTTGAAATGTAATTTCCCTGATCAGCAGCAGACACTCAAACACCGATGCTTCTGAACCGATGACCTGTGTAAATGTTCATTATCACTATACAGAGAGAAACATGGCACTTTTTATTCATTTGGCAACATAACAGACTCTTATTAACAGGATATTATGTTGCTTTAAGATCATCCATTTATGCAGATATGCCACTGTCACAGCGCAACAACAGTTGCATCCAAGTATGACTCCACATTTGGGTCTAAACTCGCATTTAAAATACAACACCACAACTAACAAAATTAATTAAATATTGGTTGTATTAAAAAATGTGATGTATCTGATATGTTGGTCTCTAGCAATGTAAGGAAAAAGC
>NW_015774680.1:0-867 GCF_001515625.1 Sinocyclocheilus rhinocerous
AAGTTAGGAGGTTTCTGTAATACCCCCTTCCTATCTGTAGCTAAGGTAGGATAGCGCACTTAAGAAATGCTGTTCTGTAATAAATGTGATCCTAACTGAAATTACCAAACAGATAAGATTTTAAAGCAAGGATCTTTGTGTAATACACCCCCAGGTTCCTAACTTTCTGTTGAGTCAGGTGAGGAAGCTGAACGAGAACAGCAGCCGTCGTTATCAGTTCTACGACAAACGCATCAAGCACCTGCTCAGGAAGATCCACACGGACAGCAGAGACAAACCAGACAAGAACTCCGGCGAGGTGAGAGAGAAGATCCACATTTAGCAACACTAAAGTCACTTTTTCAAAACTCTTCACGCAGTTCTCCTAACCATCTTTCAACTTGAATTCAAAATGCACCAAAACTACCAAAACACCTTCATTCTTTTATAACACTAGCAACGGTTTTCAACACACTTTATCACTCATAACACAACAACCCCAAAACACTAACAACAGGGAGCATTACACAATGTTTGCTTTTGTTACGTTTCTTTACAAAACCAGAATGATACTCTCCACTATTTATAATTCACTGCATTATATGTTACATGCTCCGTGTTTACATTACAGTACAGAATTATTCTTAAGTTTTCCTCTTTTGTATGGATGGTAATGAAAGTGAAAGACTAAGCTGTGTTTGATAGTATTTGATTTTTTACATTCAGAATATTTTTCTATATGACATTCCTGTAGAAATGTAGCAAATTTCTGTCTTTTTCATTTTTGTACTGTGCTAGGATTTGAACTTAAGTTTAACAATTTTGAAAACAGCATGTAAACATGTGCAAATTGGCTTGTGTAGTACATAAAGTTTTGGTGGTGTTTGT
>NW_015774681.1:0-867 GCF_001515625.1 Sinocyclocheilus rhinocerous
ATAAAGGCTACCAAAGCAAATCAACATATGGCCCTCAACTTACATGGTCAGCCACTTAGAGCAAGTTGTGAAAACACAATAAATACAGTGTATATATACATATATGCATAATGTATGTACTGTATACACACACACTCACAGTGTCTGTTTGCACACTATGATTAAAGTGCGGAAAAGATAAATCGAGAAGAGAAATTGCACAGGACGTTAGATGCATATAAAAATGTCTGACATGTATGATACTGATATATACAGCGTGGAGGCGTCTGACGGCCAGTAATTATACCGTACAGCTGAAAATGAATAGGGGAAGGGGAGGAAGTGTGTGTGTGGTGTTTTAGGGTGTTTAATGAGGAGGAAACATCCACAACACACATATACACTCTGTCAAACACACACACACACACACTCTCTCTCTCTCGGTCTCACATAAACACACACGGCAACCTCTATTCTGCTTGATATGGTTTCAGAGCATCAAGTGCGACTGACAGCTATGATTATTGCACTAGAAATAAATAAATGGTGTGATTCAGTGACTATAATGAAAAAACACATGCGTACATGACAGGCTTACACTATCAAATCTATTTTTGTGTATTCATGGAAGTAGAGAGGGCCGGCAGATGATGGTTTGGATTAAAGGTTAGAACAAAAGTGTATGATAACAGCTCTCAGTTCAGTGCTGAAACCTAGCTTTTTCTGTCAGGTGATAGTTGAGGTGTTGTTTCATTGAATATGGTATTGGCAGCAGGTAAAATCCAGAACAGTAGTCCAGGTGTTTATGTATTGACTAGGAGTTACAGACGCTACCTCAGTCTACCTGCACCAGATGGCAAATCACCCAGCCATTATATGCACACTGAC
>NW_015774682.1:0-867 GCF_001515625.1 Sinocyclocheilus rhinocerous
ATTAATGACAGAATTTTCATTTTTGAGTGAACTAACCCTTTAAGATGAAAATGACATGAAATTACACAGACTTGTCGCTGCTGTAGTTTTGTTACTCTGAACGGTATTTATCACAATATTTACAATATTTAATCTCTACAATATTTATCAGCTCTGAGTATCACCTTCATTTGTATGAAACTAATTTAATCTTGTTTACGTGAATTAAGGCCCATGGACATCTGTTGATTCCTTTTGATGTTCATGGCAGTGTTTAAAGTAGATATATTGTGCAATATATACTGTCTATTTAAAAAGTATGAATAATAATATACACATCTAACATAGCATGTGTATATTATTATACACATCTAATATTAAATACTATAGTTCCAGCATCATGGTGAATGTTTCAGTCAGAGACAGGCAGGGTCACTCTTTCTTTCTTTCTCTCTTCCTATTTCTTGCTGTTTCTTTAATTTCATTAACAAGCCATGGCTTTCTTTAAGCTCCCCACACAAACCCACAGACTAGCCTTTCTGTAAAAATCAGTCGACAGCTTGTTATTTTGCAATGATTTGTAAATGGTTGACGAATGCTCCACAAATACGAGAAACGTCAGAGATGGAAAAGGTTAATAGACAGTTGAGGTTTTCATGTTTTTGGATAATGAAATTCAATTGGCTTCAAATGTATTTGTGTAGTGCTTTACAAATCGCTCCAAATCAGCTTTACAAAGAACAGAATAGTGCCATACAACCCCCCCAGTGAGCAAAGTAAAAGCCACGATGACAGGGAAAACTCTGGATCCTCTCTATCTGCATGCATGGATGAGGCTTACTTTACACTGTAGCGAATCAGCTCATGGGGAAATATGAATAATTAATC
>NW_015774683.1:0-867 GCF_001515625.1 Sinocyclocheilus rhinocerous
GGAAAAGAGATATTTATACCAATACCTATACCTGGATTTAAGATTCATTTCATGGGTCGCGGCTAAGCTGCAGGGAAGGATTAAACAGATAGTCTTTCTTTGAGAGGTAGTGAAATAAACCTCTCATTGAATAGGGGGGAAAGCATAGTGAAAGACATCAGGCAGCGTAGACTCTTTATTTTCAACTTACAAAGAGCTTACAAAAGCAAATCTAAAAGCATATAGACATAATGAGGGGAAAAAATGGTCAGCGCCATCAGCATTATGGATTGAGACAAATATATGAGATATGTAATATATGACAATATATTTACACATATTCATATGGTTAGCAGAAATATAGCTACAATCAAGCTGTACTTCTTAATCCTTATATTATGTTGTGAGTTGATTATTTTTCTTGATGTTTGGTGGCTTTTTCTCATTTAGAGTAATGAACATGCATCCAAAGTTTAGACACTCTGATGTGTTTTGGAATGCATGCATTAAATTTCTATTGCGATTATGATGTCCACAGGTCAGTTTGACCCACTAATTTCATGGTTAAAGGCAGCTACACAGAAAAAAATGAACCCTCTAAGGGTGTTTACATTTATGCATTTGGCAGATGCTTTTATCCAAAGAAATTTACACTGCCTCGTTGGCATACATTTTTATCAGTCCACGCATGTTAATTTCACTGGGAATCGAACCCAGGATCTTGCCCATGCTAGTGTCACGCCTCTATTTGAGATTCAGAAAGCACACATAATAAGTACTTGTCCACTCTTCTTGTTAAATTGTTTTAAATGTTTTTTTAAAGGCGTTAAATACCCTTTTTAAAAACCATGTTATCATATTTATTTACGTTTTTTTTTTTTTTTTTGG
>NW_015774684.1:0-867 GCF_001515625.1 Sinocyclocheilus rhinocerous
TTCATAAATTGTTTATGTTTTCTGCACTGTAAAAAATATTGTTCAATGTAAATAAAACAGATGATTAGAGTATGTTTTACAAGAAGATACTATTTCAGTCTTCAAAATTTCAAGCAGTGTTACTGCTTCTTAGTATTTGTGAAATTTACTAGCAATTTCTGAGTAAAAATAGTTTCTACACCATTTTATTTTCAGTATAAAATCTTAAGAAAAATGACATAATAGCCAATTTTTTTGTATATATTATATGTTTTATGGTGTTCTAGGGATAGCCTACTAATTACATAAAGAGTTCACAACTGTAATTACTTCAAAAATATATAGTTAAAACATTAATATGAAATATGCAATATGGTGATTGTCCTGTGAGGGAAGTCCAGAGGTCAAATGAAATAACAACACATTCTCGGTGTCTACTACCCTCACCATTTTTGCGACCGAAATGACCCGCTCTCTCATCCAGCACCGCGGACAGCGCCTGCGTCTCACGCGAGACTCAGCAGGAACTGGCCATCATTCGCTCATTTCATTGCGCGCGCCCCTCCCATCCCCTTTCCTCCAGAGTCCCTCTCAATGACTGGCGAACGGAGGCACAGCACAGAACACGTATGCAGCAGCAGCATCTTTGCTCTGGCCGTGTGAAGAGATTGCAGTGTCTGCTTCCGCACCCGAAGTGTTTCAGGATATTAAAAATTCACCAACAGTCGATCAGCCCTCTGAATGCCGAACGCTACGTCAACAAACTGATACGCTTCCACGCCGTAAACATCCATCCCATCGTGTGTTTAATTCGCTTGTACGGTTAGGCGAGCGCTGTCCGAAAGCAAAAATGTTGGATCCATCCTCCAGCGAAGAGGAATCGGACGG
>NW_015774685.1:0-867 GCF_001515625.1 Sinocyclocheilus rhinocerous
TGTATTTAGTCCACCAAGTTTTGCAAGTGTTGCAGGTTTCGTGCGCACGCCTCTCCTTTTGTAGCGTCAGCAAGGGAGTGTGAGAGAACGAGATATGGTTATGTAAAGTGTGATATCTGTTGTTGATTATTAACGTTTGCTTGAATATCTTTAGCATTGCATGCAGCATCCTGCAGTGTGTGATCTCAGCTGCTCTCAATCGCTTTTTATCACGCTTGTTTACAAATGTACGGCATATTTCGTTTCCCTAAAAATGGATTTCTGTGATTTACAATCTATGTTAATGAACCAACAGCTGTCAGGAAAGACTGTTCAGCGTTCTGTTGCCAAGCAGTGGAGGCATCGCAGCTTGAGAGTGACGTCTCAGAAACGCACGCTAATGGGACTAATGTACTGACATGTTCTACGTATTAAGACTCTCTTTTGTTTTTAATTCCTTTAACTGCCAGCAATTTCTGCCTTATTACAAACATCTGCTTGGGTTGGTCTGCACTTCCTCTGAGAAAACTCTCTTCAGATGATTTTTCATATTTCAGTGCTGTTAGGCAGATTACATACAATTGTTATGGTCACAGTGCGCTCTTAAATTTCTCCTCTCCTCCACAGTCTCACAGGCAAAGGCTGCTCTCGTTTTTGAGAAAATAATTCTACCACCGTGTGTGTCAAATTATTTTTTTTTATTGGCCTACTATTCTTGGTTGCATAGACAGCTGTAAACGTGGCATTTGCGTATAAAGGTGATTATATTATATACTCATAATTATTTAATTTATTTTTGTATTTAACTCTAATTACTTTAGAGAAAAAAAACTTTTTGCCAATTTTGTTAGTTTTATTTGTTAGTATGTATACACACTCACACACACA
>NW_015774686.1:0-867 GCF_001515625.1 Sinocyclocheilus rhinocerous
CCCCTCTCGTCACAGGTGTTATACGTATTAAATAATTCTGACTTTATTTCTCAGAATTCCATGTTTATATATCGCAGTTCTAACATTCTAACAAGCAATTCTCACTTTATAACTCACAACTGTGAGTTTATATCGCACATTTAGGAAAAAAAAGTTAATTGTGAGACAAAGTCGCCGCTACCTTTTTTATTTTTATTCAGTGGTAGAAACAAGCTTCCATATATGGGTCACCTCAGTTTACGAAGGAAAAAATGGGTCCCACTTAAAGTTTGAAAACCACTGATGTAGACCATCATGGAGATGTGTTACCATGGGCAAGCAGCGTCTGAGCTTTTTTGTTTTTGTTTTGTCTCCTAGTGGTTTGTGAATGTTTAATTCAGAAAGGTTGGATGATCATTTTCAGGAAATGGAAGGCATTCATGTTTTTTTTAATGCTCTGTTTGCACTTATCTAGAATCATAATCATTTACTTGGACAGCAGATTAGACAAGTGGCACCTAATCAACAGTATCCATCAATGCAGCCGACACAGGCAAGTATAGGCAAATTTGCAGTGTTGATTTGTACAGCATTCACTGAAACCCGGAGTTAACAGCCCATGTTTCTCTCTTCAGAATATTTCCCAGGGCTACACCTCGTACGGCTCACACATGGGGATGCAGCCGCACCCCTCTCAGCCCGGAGGAATAGTTCCTGCCTCGTACGGTAACCAGGGCTTCCAGGGGGGACATCCTGGCACAAACCCAGCCATGGTGGACTCTCTTAGGCAAATGCAGCAGAGGCCTAGTGGCTACGTCCATCAGCAGGCTCCTGCAGCATACGCACACACAATGCAGAACACGCAAAGGTCAGTCACAGACAAAACTG
>NW_015774687.1:0-867 GCF_001515625.1 Sinocyclocheilus rhinocerous
CTATTGTTGGTGGAACGTGATAAACAGCTTTGCTAATTAATCCTGGTGGCCCTGAAGGACCGAGCTCTTTACAGGAAGTGCTGCAGATAATCACATCCTGTTTGGGCTCACTCCTTCCTTGAGAAGACAGGCAACGCTACGCTAATTGCTCGGACGGTGCGCTCCTAATGAGGCCGTGGTGCATTATGGGTACAGTGGCGTTACGAGTAACGATAAACCCCAGAAGGCCACAGGAGAGTGAAGGAGATAAACGGCGCTCTCTGCGCTTATCACGCACAACGAACGTGCGATTCTGACGCAGAGATACTCAAACGTTGTGTGTTCAATGCACACGAGAGCAACCGCGAGATAAACACACTCTCCAGACATGAACTCCAAACTCTAGCAGTAACATTTAGCTAAGAGCTAAAAACAGCACGCCAGGCTTTCCCGTCCGCATCTGTAAACAATCTCTTTCATCGTGCAGAAACATATTTCACAGAAGAAAGAAAACACTACTGCATTAGAGCTGAATAAATGAGGATGAAATGAAAGGACTAATGACGTGGCCAATAGATTTGATGTAGCCTTGATTGTGAATCTCTGCTTTATACGACCAGTTATTTCTGCTTGCTAAGCTAGGATATGAATACTTCAGTGTTACTGAGTTATTCCTTTTTTTATTTTTCGAGCGCTTCGTTGCATCTTTTATTAAACAGATGATTGAATTAAATTATCATATTTCTCATTCTAGTTTTGCTTGAGCGCTCATGGGTTAAACAGTGACAAAAGCCCTGAAGACCACAGGGAGCTTCATCTTAACCAATCGCTCTAATTGAAGGCGTCATCACTCTTCTGCTCCACTAATACACAGCAAATTATTCTGTT
>NW_015774688.1:0-866 GCF_001515625.1 Sinocyclocheilus rhinocerous
GGTGATATATAATTTATACACTAAAAACAAACATTGATACTCATTTTACTCACAGCCTGTGATGAGTTCATAAATAATATGTTCAAGTGCATCGGAAAATGTAATTTAACTTTTTTTTTCTCATAGCTCTGAGGGGAATATGTGGGTCTTGTAGGCATGGGGAACGTCTTGCAATGGAAAGGACATATGATAACAAGTTAGTCTTGTTGAGAGCATAAGTAAATTGTCAACATCGCGTCAACATTGCATTAATTGAATAGTGATTTTGTAACTTTCTTAATGATGGCACATTTTAGGGCATTTGAAGATGATAATTTGATGGCTGTTATTGAGCAAAGCCCCAACACATCGGAGACAAGAGCGCTCCCAACAGAAGGCAGCCCATCCATCTTTATGATGGAGCCACCGTCTGATGATTTGCAAGACTGTGTCCAG
Source organism: Sinocyclocheilus rhinocerous (assembly GCF_001515625.1). Taxonomy (NCBI): domain Eukaryota; kingdom Metazoa; phylum Chordata; class Actinopteri; order Cypriniformes; family Cyprinidae; genus Sinocyclocheilus; species Sinocyclocheilus rhinocerous. The sequence goes on from NW_015774688.1 coordinate 436, forward strand.
TCCACCCAGGGCCTGCCAGTTATTGTGGAGACTCACCCAGAGCCTAGAGAAGAGGACCAGGTCTGAAACTTTGTTGTGTTTTTCACCTCTTTAACAAATTTTATTCCAAACATATGAAGGAGAATATCTTAACCTGACACTGAATGCCTCTTATGCTCACCAAGGCTGCCAGGCTTGATCAAACATACAAAAAAGTAACAAAAGTCTACAACTGGTTTCTATTTAAATATATCATTTAAAATATCATTTATTTCTGTGTTGGCAAAGCTGAATTTACAGCAGCCATTAGTCCAGTCTTCAGTGTCACATGATTCTTCAGAAATCATTCTAATAGGCATTTCTTATTATCAGTGTGAAAAACAGTTGTGCTGCTTAATATTTTTGTGAAAACCACGATTCATTTGACCGATTCAAGATTCTTAGATGAACAG
>NW_015774689.1:0-867 GCF_001515625.1 Sinocyclocheilus rhinocerous
CCTGACGTCATTGACGCGTTCCTGTCGTCGCCGGGTTATGACGTGCTTTGAGATCGCCATCATAAAGTTGCAGCACATTGCTAAAGACAGACACGAGTGACATGAGCTCTTAAGCGACATTATTCATGAGGTTATAACGGCCTGCGACGCGTCTGTGTTGCTCGTATTGTCGTTTAGAGCTGTTAGTGATTTCGCGGCGGTGTGTTTGTGTGCGCTGAAGGTGAGTCGTCGCGTGTTCAATACCACACTTTGTGGCACATGACATTAGGATCACTGTTTACATGCGTGGTTTGTTGAGTTTATGTGGGATTTTAATGCATGTCTTATTAAATGTGAGTGTAGGAAGCGTGTGGTGATGTGTACATACATGTACTGTAAAATTGCCGCGCGTAATCGCTCTGTAAACATTCAAAACACTAATGTACTATATGATTATTTAGTGTTTCTGTACCGGCTTACTGTCCAGACGCTCGCTTTTCATTAGCAGGTGTTTCTGGTGGGTCTTTGATTCTTGTAAACCTGAAGTACAAGCACTTCATTCTAATTCAACTTCAGACACAAAACCACCTAACGTTAATAAATAGCTTATTAATATATTCATAGATTTATTCAGGTTCATCACAGGAATATTAGTGCAATCCCTTGCTTTCTTAAGCTAAGCAAGACTTCCTCCACTCTGCACTTCATTAGTGATGTTATCTAGAGTTATATTCCTGTCAGGACATACATCATGGCCCCTAAAACTGCACAGCAAGCCCCCATGTACATCAGGTGTTGTTCTGTAAGAAGCCCTGAGGTGGTCTTCATGTCTCTCTCTCTCTCTGTGTGTGTGTGTGTGCAGGCCGATGGCATCTGCCGGGGATGGCA
>NW_015774690.1:0-867 GCF_001515625.1 Sinocyclocheilus rhinocerous
GTCGACCTAATTAAAGCGAATTGCCATTGTGTGCTGTGATGCTCATGTAAGGCAAGTGGGAAGGTTTTACTGACGCCATTAAATGAAGTCATCAGCGGGAAAATGATTGAACTAGTTTACTCATCAAGTAGTTCCATATTCGCGTTACATTATCTCTCTCTCTCATTTGAATATCTGCATCCATCCTTCACCATCCCATCATGACTCCAGGTCACGGCTAACACATCAAGATTTATTCATTCTGACAATGAGCTCCTCTCTCTAATTTACTCATTGAAATTAACATGATTGACATGCTCATTTTATCACACTGTGTGAAGCCCCTCCCTCCCCGCACCCTCCTGTGGCCGTGCGATCTGATTGGCCGAGACAGGCTGTGATCATTGACAAGCCCATTAAAAGAGACTGTGAACAATTATCTTACTAATTCAGAAGATTCTTTTTAATTTGCCACCATATAATTGTCAATTCTCAAAGTGTAATTGCTATTTTTTCCACGCACTCCTCAAGTGTGCAGGTCAGGGAAGGGTATTTTTGGCTTGTAACCTTTATCAACAAATGCAAATCTGGAGGAGGAATGTGCTTATCTGGTCAACGAAAGTGAATTTTAATAGTCATAATTTGTATGCAGAATCTCAGAGAGCCTTGCAGACATGCTTGCATTAGTTTGGATGTTGCATCATTAAAGTGCCTGTCATTTGTATGCAACATGCTACAAAATAATTACATCACAAATGAAACTAAATGCTATGTTGGGAATAACATACTACCGTATTAGTCTTAGTATTTTTGCAGGCGACAAGTTCTTCGCTTTAGTACACTTTGAGCTCACTTTCAACAAGTGAAATAAAGAAATTAAAAAGACAA
>NW_015774692.1:0-867 GCF_001515625.1 Sinocyclocheilus rhinocerous
TAAGGAAATCGATAAAATAGTCCATGTGACATCAGTGGTTCAACCTTAATTTAAAACCTTAAAAGTCCATATGTGTGACTTTTGTGATGTTGTAAACTTGCTCTGTAGCCCACCTAGTACAGCACCGCACTTATGATGCAGTGCTCAGGTTCGAATCCCATGAAACACAAGTCACGAATCATTCCATAAAAGAGCTCAAAGTCTCACAGAAACAACTGTTGGTTAGGTTTAGGGTATGGGTTAGTGTAGGTGGTATATTATTTTCAAATGGGATAGAGCTTTAACCTTCCATTCACTGGACATATCATTTGTGATTTGCCGTGATTCGTACAACAAACAACATAATAGAACGTTGCCACAGTCACGTTTAACTGTTTCAGAGGAAATTTAACACACTATTTAGCAACTGGATATTTTATTTTGAAACTGCCATGAAACATACAAGCAATGCAGTATCAATTTGCAACCATTTTGTATCCACAGGCACATTTTTTTCATGACACTGCTGTTTAATAATCCTGCATCTGTGATGGAGAAATAATGACATAACTTATAGTGCCTCTTGTGGACCCAAAATGTATGGAGGAAGATATTTAAGCTTTTGCAGAAACATATTTTCAATGAGTTGTTTGTAGAGGTGACCAGCAGGCTCATCAGCATGCCTTTCACTCTATCAGTCATCTATCAGATTTGCCCAGGATCAATCCTCCCTCTCTCAATGGGGTGGGAATGAAGGTTTGTGCAGAGAGCTGTTGTCTTATCCATAAATCTCTGATTAGTGTCCACGGGCCACATTAGTGTGTGAAGGAGTGTGTGTCTGTATATGCGCTTGACTTGATCCATGTTCCCCTGTAGTTTATTTTCCTG
>NW_015774693.1:0-866 GCF_001515625.1 Sinocyclocheilus rhinocerous
ACATTGCTTTAAACAATATCATTGCTATATATGGTTTTATATCATGAGCATAATGTTGTAAAACATACTATTTAGAAAATGAATGAAATAGAATAATGTGATATATATATATATATATATATGTGTGTGTGTGTGACAAGGGGAAAACCTTGGGAGAAACTGAGACTCTACAACATATTATAGTATTTCCACTAAAATATATAATTGTTCTGTACTATATACTATATATAAGTTATTCTGGTGTTAACAAGGAGACACAGGAGGTTTTGGTCAACTGAGGTTTTGTTGTCCTTCAGGTAGTTCTCGGGGCTCATAAAAAGTGCAGTGAGGATTTTGCTAACTCTGCAAGTCGTGCTTCATCCATAGACAAAAAGATTTCAGCAGGAAATTGGACGTCCTGCCATGCTGATCCTGTAACCTGCATCAGGTTATTTCTGCTTATCTGGCCTTTCTCCAGTCTTCCTCTCTGTCTTCCTCGTCCTTCATGGTGAAGGCATGTGTTTGCACTCTTTATGTAGAAATATCCTCCCAGTGGTCCTCAGATTGTAAAATGTGTTTAATATAATTTATTGGCTGACATCAAAGCTGAAGGATTTAATCCAACAATATTATTGGCCTCAAGTTTACAAGTCTTAAATCTCTTTTGCCAAAATACACTACCCTTCAAAAGTTTTGGGCCTGTAGATTAATGTTTTTGAAAGATGTCTCTTCAGCTCACCAAGGCTGCATTTATTTGATCAAAAATACAAGTAAAACAGTAATATTTTAAAATATTATTACAATTTAAAATATCTGTTTTCTATTGTGATTTTTAATACATCTATGTATTAAATTAGATGTTAGATATCCAAATTTTTTCTTTCTTT
>NW_015774694.1:0-867 GCF_001515625.1 Sinocyclocheilus rhinocerous
TTTTTGCAGTTGAAACAATGATTAAGCGATTATATATGAGACGCGATACATTTCAGTAAGCTGTACTGTTTCTTTAAACATACCTTCTGATACTCCTTCATGTTTTTCATGCTATAACTAGTAGTAAAACTTATTCCCACCTTCATTGACTGCAAGTTTATCAATAAGGTATTGTGATTGGATGGTGATTTTGTTCTACAGAATATACCATGACATTATTGGCTACCTTTAATTAGGCTATTCTCACGTGACAGAAGACTAGACCAGGGGTTTGTGAGTAAATGAAGACAGAACGATCATGTTGGTGAAGATGTGTAGAAACAACAGTCTGTTTTGTGACTCAAACTCCAGCTGAATTAATCTCATCACACGTAATAATCTAAAAATGAGCATGATGTCGGACCCACAAGACTCGGTTTAATGTTGTGTCTGTGTGTGAGATGATTAGAAATGATGATAATGAAAGAAACACGAGTTCAGGTCTCCATTTGGCCTCGTTGTTGTCTAGGAGAAAGCGCTGAGACGTTCGTGAAGGTTGTAATGGAGTGTGTGTTAGAGCTGAGGTCTCACACTGTTCACTAGTACTTCACACGCGTGTGTGAGTCTTGTTCAGCCGTCGTTGATGCGACTGATGCGTTTGCAGACGAGACGCTCGCAGCCGTAAACGCTGCTCTTCTCGTGTTCAGACAGACTCCCGCTGGAGGCGTCACACATCTGTCTGCCGTCTCAAGGTCTTCTGTGGGTCAAAACACCTCATCTTTACTGTTCAAACCTGCTTCCCTGCTTCCAGCAACAAAATAGGTCTTCTAATGTATTTTTAAATATTTTTCAAAATGTAAAAAAAAAAAAAAAGCTAAGAAGTATATT
>NW_015774695.1:0-867 GCF_001515625.1 Sinocyclocheilus rhinocerous
ACATGAGATGAGCTGTTTTACAGCAGCGGGGGTTCAGTACATCTCTGATTCACGCTGATTATTTGTCGTGTGCAGTAATTAAAAGTGTTGGCTTTTAATCAAACGCAGCACTTCGTTAATCTCCATTTAACATGCTTTCACCCTGTAAGTGTGAGGAGAGACGCTCTAGATCTTTGACATGCCAGAACTTTTCCAATCAAGGATGAATTGGGAGTGAGTAAATCTCTGATTAAAGACTATTGAAGTGCTTTCCATCAAAAACTGAAGCTGTTTTAGTGTTTTGTGATGGTTCATTCTCCAAAACACTGGGATGAGAGATATCGTGGTTATAATTGACCATTTCTGTACATCACTGTGTGATTGATGTACAAATAAAATGAAATGGCTAGTTGTACTGAACTTCAATTTTGTCCAATAGAAGATCTAAATGTCAGAATGATCTGTTGACCCAATATAAAGAAAAATAATTGTGCATTATTTTCAGAGTATATAGTGCATTTTAAATTTGCTATTATTTATTTTCTTTGTATTCAAAAAAGAACATTTATCCTGCTACTCTTACTTTTTGTTGCATTGTAAGTAATTTTGCATCCTTAAAGTTTACCGTGACTGCAATTTTTGCTGCACAATTTAATGTCATTCATGTTCATAGCACAAATGGTTAAGTTATATGCAGTGTTATTTTAGTATTATTTTTATACTGTTTATTAATATATTGAATTTGCTTTAATTCTTATATTTTTAGCTATTTTATTTGTGTTTGTTTTGTAATTTTGCACTTTTGTCAGTTTTTTAAATAAATTTTTATTTAGCTCTAATTTTTATTTAGTTTGTTTAGCTTTGTTTTAGTAATTTTAATACTTCAAC
>NW_015774696.1:0-868 GCF_001515625.1 Sinocyclocheilus rhinocerous
GGCTTTTTGTACCATGTGTTAACTAAGCCAAAACAATCCCAAGGACATTGCTTTAGGGCCACATGTAAAGGGCCTCATGCCCTTTGTGTAGTCCCTGTTCTTTCATTCAGTTCACAGCTCTTCCCCGGCTCTGGAACCCAAAGGGAAAGGCCCTCTAATTAAATAAAGCTGGATTGCCTCACATACTGCCCTGAGGGATTTAATCAGGCAAAGTGGAACCAGCAATTAGTTCCTGTGAGCTCCATGGGAATACCCTTTATCTTTTTTTTTTTTTGTCTGAATCACCTGTTCCTTCTCATCTTGGTTAACATAGTAAGAAGGAACACAGAAATCCAGCATAACTTGTCCTCGCTGATATGCTTCAGACTCAGTTCTCAAATAAAACATGACAGTAATATTGATGTTTCCATTATAACAAGACATGTCTACCGTTTAAATTTACAGTAATATGTAATTTTTTTTTCTATGTTAGGAAACTTTTTCCAATCCCAGTTTAATATACAACTGGAATTAAGTTGTTAAAGCTATCCATTCCCATTCCCATTCGTTACATTTAAAATGAAAGTGAGAAACAGAAGAAAAGAAAAATCTGAATTCAAAGTATTACCAAAAACTATATTTCTATGTTAGAAAACACTGAACTCTAGAGTAATCAACTTTGCCATCACTAGAATAAATTGCATTTTAAAACATTAAAATAAACTATTTTAAATTGTAATACTATTTTAACATTACTGGAAAAAAAATGCAGGCTTAAAATGAGCATAAGAGACTTCTTTACAGACCTCAAACTTTTTGAATGACAAGACTGAGAGAGAGAGCAGTATGTTTTGTACCTTTTGAAAGCTGTTTTTTGAAAATAAATGGT
>NW_015774697.1:0-868 GCF_001515625.1 Sinocyclocheilus rhinocerous
GGTTGAAACACTGATTGAGCAATTACACGAGACGGGATGCAGATTTCGGTAAGTTGTTCTGTTTCTTTTAACATACAGTACCTTCGGACGTTCATTCATGTTTATTTCATGCTGAATCGGTTATTAAAGCGGAAGCGATGATCAGTTCATGTGCGCTTTGCGCTGGCGCTTCTCTTGAACTGAGATGCTACACCGTTCTGTCACTCCACATTAAACGGCACCAAAACAGCATTTATTGTTTGAATACTGTAATAAATTGGACAGAATTTGAAATATGAGATCTTGTTTAATATCAAAAGTAACAAAGCACAACGTTTTTTGCGATTTATTGTATAGGAGGTGTGTTACAATGTTCCGTTTGTTAACTGAAAACAGGTTAATCTAGATTAATCAATTCTTGGGATTTAAGAATCGATATCATTTCGTAAAAATGAGAATCAATTAAAATCGAGAAATCTATATTTTTTACCCAGCCCTAGTGTAAACATACCCTAAAGCCCAAAGTATACAACGAGTGTATCCCATTCTTCACTCATCTTTTCTGTCTTGTTTTACTCTCGGATAGCTTTGATTGTTTCCTCAAAGCCCCAAAAGAGTTCAATCAGGCGCCAGCGGGAGAAGACGACGTCCCTGCAGAATCAGCGGGGAAACCATGCAGGAACAGGAACAATGTAATTACCAGCTTTTAATCAAACGAGGCCAAAGAACGGGAACGCCGGTGGAAGATGGGTGTTTTAGGAGACAAAAGAAATGGAGACGGAGTGAGAATTAATGAAATTCAAACTTGGGTATAGCAGAGTTGTGACGCATGACAAGACATGCCTCACCTGTCCCTGTTAATGGAAACAAGCAGTGGTCGAATTGAAAC
>NW_015774698.1:0-868 GCF_001515625.1 Sinocyclocheilus rhinocerous
CAAAGCAAGTGCTTGATGTTGACTGCGGACCTTTAGAAACGTTCATGAATATGCACTTTGTTCTGTGTTGTAGTGAATTCAAAATGCTCATTTCAAAATATTTTGTTATTGTGACATAACTTGTCACCAAATTATCAAGTTTTTCTTTTTTTTTGCTGGCTAAAAAAGGTGCAAGTTCGAGGTAGTCCGATCTCAGAAAACAGAACCGATTAAGAGTTCTAAAGCAAACATTCTGTGATGTTCAAGATTCTTTTGGATTCAGTCACCGAACCGGCACTGCATGTAAGTCTCATCTGAAGCGGAGTAGCCAAACTTCTTATAAAACTCCACATTTTTCGGCGCACACTCCAGTGTTACTTTGTAGCACTGCAATTTTTTGCTGAGGAGAGTCAATGTTGATACCAACCTAAAACACAAAAACAAAAGTACTATGTTCAAGGTACTTAGTTTTGATACATATGTTAAAAGAAATACAGTATTCATGAATATATACTATCTGAAACTCATTATTAAAACTATTCTAAAAATGTTTCTAAAAACCAAACCCACAGTTTTCCAAGCTGTTTCCCTCTGCATACGTCACTCACAACCACTTCTTCCACACGCCCCCTCTGCCGGGACAAAACCCCCCAAAATATTATAATATTGCACTATGAAAATACAGAAAATAAGCTCAATTGTAAAATACGCATTTAAAACCTAATAATTAAATATTAAGTCAATTACCTTTGCACAAGCATGGATAAATTTGTGCTCTATGATGAGTGTTGCTGTGGCAACAATTTGTCCAAGGTTTGTGTCTTCCACCACGATCACATAATAGTCTCCAGATTTCTTCATATGTTCAAAATTTGCTAAAAAAAAAAAA
>NW_015774699.1:0-867 GCF_001515625.1 Sinocyclocheilus rhinocerous
AAGCGTCTGCTAAATGCATAAATTATTATTATTAATTAATTATTAAGTATAAGTGGATATATATAGACATCAGCAGTTGTTCTGTTATCTATAATTTCATATAATAAAATTATGAATGTATTTCTCTCTATATATTCCTGTATATCTCTAGGCTAGCGGTAGACCTCATGCTGCCGGTTCAAAGATTCCTGCCATGACTGCAGTTGCCAAAAATGGAAAAGGTAAGTGAGTTTCTTTCACAAGTGGGTTTTTAGGAATGAATCTTGTATATATTTTTGAAGAATGGAACATTTGATTATGAGATTATTGCCATCTTCATAACTCTATACTGTTTCCCAGACTCTCCTAAGACCCCGGAGACCAGTGGACACAGCAGCCCCAGCACTCCCAAATCCCCTGCCAGCAAGGCTGCGGGTGGCAAGCCTCCAAGCACAGGAAATGAAATCAAGAAGGTCGCAGTGATTCGCTCGACCCCTAAATCTCCAAAGAACCGTTCACCCACATCACTGTCGGCCGCTGCCCCCCTCCCTGATCTGACGAGCATACGCTCCAAAGTCGGCTCCATTGACAACTTGAAGCACCAGCCCGGAGGCGGCCGGGTAATTCATCTTGAGTTGATTCACTTTAATATTCTGTTTGCAGTTAGGTTTGAGATCCAATTAAAATCGAATTTTTATGTTGAAGTAGGTGGAACATTTTCATATATAACATTTATTTTAAAAAACTAAACTAAACACCTAAAATGCAGCGACTGAACTTAAGTTTTTAAGTATAATCAAATTGGCTGTACAAGTCATTTCAGCTAAAATTATATTAAACTGACTGAGTTGAATCTTGTAAAACGTTGAAATTTGACATTTAAAATTC
>NW_015774700.1:0-867 GCF_001515625.1 Sinocyclocheilus rhinocerous
GTATTGTTAAAAGCGCTATATAAATTAAGGTGACTTGACTTGACTGTAATTGAAATCTATACAAGCAAATAGATAATATATGTAATAAAATAAACACTTAAATGCATATTGTGGATGTTTGGAAGCAAAATAGCCATCAGAATGGTTCTAAAAATGGTTTTGCCTGTAGTATCTTACCTAAAATATATAGCATTCAAAAAAAAAAACATTAAGTCATTAAAATAAAGTACAAAAATATCAACTTTAAAAAATATGAAAGAGAATTGACTATATATATGTTTAAGTTTCAGATTTGTTTTAATTGTTGTAAGCATACTACTTTTAATAAATACATTATATTACACTTCTCCACAATGGAGACAGCATCACAGGTGTGATTCGTGTATAATGCCACTTTCGGCGTATCACTGATACGAGAGTTACGCTGTAAACAATCTCCTGTAGCAATTTCAGTGTAAAATACAGTAACTTTAGAGACACTTCAAATTAAAGGTCAAATGCACATATCAGATGTCCTTCTCTCATGACTCCTATGAATATGCTACAACTCTGATGCTCCATTCTCTATTGAAAACCCAACAATGCTGAGGCAAAGGCAACCTATCAGTGACCCAGATAAGTGTGATTTACAGGGTGGGATTTTGAATTGTCTGCCCTCAGCCCCCACTCCCAAACAAAATGAAATATATATGCTATATAACAAGGTTAAAACAAATTCAAAATGCATTCTGGTGTTTTTAAACACTTCTGAACTAAAATACACCATAACACACTTCTATTTGCTCTGACCTGTTTCATTCTGGTACACAAAAATATTCATGTGGCACCATGATACTGTAGCTGCTGAACCTGAATCTCATTATCAGA
>NW_015774701.1:0-868 GCF_001515625.1 Sinocyclocheilus rhinocerous
TTTTCTGGATTCTTTGATGACTATAAAGTTAAACAGAACCATGTTTATTTAAAATATAATTTTTTTGTAACATTGTCAAGGTTTTTAATGTGACGTTTGATCAATTTAATGCATCCTGAATCAAACAATTAATTTCTTTGAATGGTAAATATATTTCCAATAGTGATATTTATCATGTAAAAATAGCATCGTATCCTTGCAATGTGTATTTACTGGTTTTATATAGTCATGGCAGGAGATGAAATACTGAATACTGTATAACTTTGGAAAGACAGAGTTTTACAGGGATTCTATGTGCCACAAGATACTATACTTTAGTATGCATTTTAACATTTATTTATTTTCCCCTTGCTTCCACTTCCAGCTTCTTACTGTAAACTGTGAAGTAAACAACATAAGATTAAATTCCGATGTAACTGATATCATGCCAGCTTCTGTAAATAAAACTCAGCTTATATTAGACATTCTCAGTCACTCAAAAACCTCATAAACTTACTGTCCATAACAATCCTCATATCTCCGGCCCCCTTTTCCCACTACTTCAATCTCTAGAATGGTGGACATATCAGGAAACTGGGTGAAGTCGAATCTTTCTCTCCACTGTGTGTTGACCTTCTTCACTTGACTCTGTGAAAATGGATGCAAACTAAAAGCCTGTACAGCAGAAAAGCTGCATTGATTCTCCTTATTAATCTTGATATTCAAAGTTAATGACTTTGTAACTACATCAGAAAAGAACTAAACCGGTCTTCCTGATGCTTTTCAGTAAATACCTTGCTTTTATATTTCTGATCTCCCAGTTTAAAGCGAACAAACACGTCCGCCTGTCCGTCCAGTGGTAAGTCCCGCCCCTCCACCAGAGTGATGG
>NW_015774702.1:0-868 GCF_001515625.1 Sinocyclocheilus rhinocerous
CATTCAAATTTGGGTTTGTCTGATAATCATATTTGGTACTGTGTTGGGACACCACTTGATTTCCAATGTAAAATGTGTATCCTGATGCAAAACCTGATCCAAAGGACACTAGCGTATGTAATAACTGATGATAACAGGTTTGTCATTTTAAGCTCAGTATTCGCCACTCAAGTTCTCTGTTTTCATGTTGGCAAGTCTCCAGTGCTCAAACCTCTAGCCCATATTGGTGGCGTCCCTGGTTGTGAGTGTGTGCCCACCTGCTCTTTATTGGCACCCACCCATGAATAAGCTCCATCTGCCCTGTCCTGGGGCAGAGGATTGTCTAATGTATGAAATCTCCTGCAGTAAATGTGTTTATTAATTAAAAGCTAAATTAACAAATAACTGTCCAGGTCGGAGGAGGGGCATGTCCTATGAATCGTGTAGATGCCTAGTAGTGTGCCATCCTCCCTTGCACCTGGGATTCATGTTCTATGCTGACCATGTATATTTGTCACCTTACATCCCATCTGACGTTCTCTTGTTGTCTTTCACAGTGGTCTCCTGTGGCAACCCTGGAACTCCCCGCAACGCCATGATCCAGTTCCATGATGGACTTGTGTTTTCCCGCTCTGTAATGTACTCCTGCAGAGAAGGCTACTACTCCACCAGCCTGCTCACTCGTCATTGTACGGTCAATGGCACCTGGACCGGGGACATGCCGGAATGCACAGGTGCCCCATCAACACCTCAGCAGGAGTTTGAATAGATTAAACATCCATTTTTTTAAAGCTAGCATCATGAAAGGTGCGGTCACATTTACCGTTGTTTGGGAATTTTTCACGAAATCTAGTAATTTCAGTAGGAATGCATGTGATTGGGAATTAAG
>NW_015774703.1:0-868 GCF_001515625.1 Sinocyclocheilus rhinocerous
TCAACTTTTACCAGAGTATTTTTAAACATGAGTATCTGTACTTCTGCTTGAGTGAAGGATATGTGTACTTTTGCCATCTCTGGTTGCAGTAATGACACACTATTAACATGCAGATATGATCTCTCGGCTGTTAGCTGTAGGTTGAGGGTTCAGTGTCAGTGTGTGGAGGATTAAATCTGATCCAGAAGGCATAAAGTTAGTTAGATGATAATCCCAGCATTCTGTCAGCAGCGTCCCCTTGAGTTCAGCCCTTAACCTGCGCAAATATCGCCTGCAATTACTATAACTAACAAATAACAACATGATCGGCAGCAGCCCGCTGTCACCCGCCTGCAATTATGCGGCCATTTCCTCTTCCTGTCTGCACTCGTGGCAGTCAAACACAGAGTCCTATTTTAAGAGACTGAGAGAGCGAGAGAGAGGGTTCAGCACACACACACACACACACGTTAATAACCAGCTGTCAATCAAAGGCTTCAGCTGCACAGCATCACCTGCATAAACACAGACGGATTACAGGCATCCTGAGAAATTCAATACATTTCTATAGATTCCGGTCCAAATCCGGACCGTGAAGTGCATCCATCCGGACCACGAAGCCTTTTGATACAATGAAATAAATAAATGCCAAACGCTATTTTCTAATAAAATCAAATTTATATTAGGCACATCAAGGACAGCTCAGTAGAGCCGTTTGGGTCCTACTGATACATTCAGACGTACAGTTGTGTGTGCAGTGAAGAGAGCAGAGAGCGGCACGCAGACAGATGAAACTCTCAGTGACTGAAAAACAATGGCTTTCTCAAAAATTAGGAAAGTTGATGGATCCTTAAATTTAGTTTCAAATTTAAGGCCATAAAAAGTCTTA
>NW_015774704.1:0-868 GCF_001515625.1 Sinocyclocheilus rhinocerous
ATGGGCCCCTGGTTCATGTGTCGCATTTTAGTTTGTAAAGTTATTTATTATTAACTAAACGATAAGAAACACAGATCACATTTTGTTAGCTCTTTCCTTTCCTTGTTTATAAAATATAATAGTTTCCCTATTGCATACTGTCAGAATCGCACAACTTGAACTTACATTTCCAATGTGATGAATGAGAACATCAACTGTGTTATATGCCAACTAAATTTATGCTAAGATGGCAAAGTAAGACACTGTTACAAAACTGCAATAAAGTGTTTGTTTTAAAGTCCTCAGAATGCAGTTGAATATCCAGTGTTGTTCTGTTGCATTGCAGGGTGCTTTGTGCGGATAGTTCTTGAGCAATGTGATTCATGTATTTGTATGATTTGAGTTCAGTTTATTGAGACTCACCCCTTTGTTATTGCTATTTATTGCTATTTTTTTGTAGATTCAACCATACGTGTACCCAATCTACAGCAAAATGCACTTTTGAAATCCACAAAACACCTGGCCAGAGAAGACACAGGGTTCAGGTGGTGAGAGGATGTAAATTGCTCGTCACGCCTACAGTTAATTAGCTTCCGGCATAATAGGCAAATTATGTTAAAGAGCTGCACCTGCTGATACCCATTACAGAACAGCAAATTATGAGAGGCTAATATCTGTGCTACATTTCATTTTGACCTCAACGCTTTTCAGGAGAGCATGCTAAATAATTGAGTTTTGTTGCAGTGTGTATTACACGTGAGTGTTGTCAATCAAGTGCCACTGTTAATATTATAGCTTCATGTAGGTTAGATTTAGAGTGTGTAACCTACTGAATAGTGGTTGACGGGGGCGATTCTAGGATTTTCATTTTAGGGGGGCTCAGCCCCCA
>NW_015774705.1:0-868 GCF_001515625.1 Sinocyclocheilus rhinocerous
CTAATCAGAGGAATCTTGGATGTTATAAACAAAAACAGCCCAAAGAGAAGTCATCTGTGTTTGGAATGTCCGTGTTGAACCTGAGCATCTCAAAACAGATGTGTAACTCTAACCTGTTTTGAAGCGGGGTGAAAAAAAAAAAAAACTTCTGTCTGTGGTTACTCAGAATGCTCTAGTTATCTCATTGCTCTCATATCCTCATCTTGTTTTAACGATTCACATAGTACATCTTGGCAAATTTATGGCGATGTGGTTTTCAAGTAATTTAACTACAATTAATCATAAACTGACTGTTTATTTATTGTAAACCTATTCTAAACTAAGCATCTCCTTCTTTTTAAATGGAGTCAGACATCCTGAAGAGAGGTGATTTCTTACTCTGTTCAGGGGAAATGGTTCGGTACTGTTAGGAGCAGCTTGATTGCCAGAGCCTTCCAAATCATCCGCAGGACCAATAACGAGACGTCATTCTTTTAAACGGTCATCTTTCCCAGAGAGGTGGAACATTTGTCATTTACAAAAGCTTTCAGTGAAGCATCTGTCAGCACCAGCTCCAATTATGCAGGCTGGACATCTCTAACAAGGTGCGGAGGAGAGGATTTCTAGACAAACAATGTCTGTCCATAATGAGAGACCCTCATTTGAGTGTCTTCTCGCTCTCAGGGATTGATTCCACCGTTAACTATAAGGCGAGATGTTTGCCTTTGCTCAAGACCATCGCTTAAAGTAGAAAACCGGGAATTAATAATAATAATAAAAAAAAAAAAATTGTTTGCACCAGTGTTGCTTACTGTTGAGGGTCTGTGCTGCAAACTTTGCTTCTTCACTCAAAACTTTTGACTGTGTGATTATAAATCATGGCAGGAAC
>NW_015774706.1:0-868 GCF_001515625.1 Sinocyclocheilus rhinocerous
GCCAATATTAATGGAGGGCACTGTATATGCTCTAGCACAGGGGACGCCCAGGGGCTGCAATTGGGTACTAGGGAGTCCACTGAAAATTTTAGAGAGAGAGAGAGAAAAAGGTTGATTTGGACCAGTATTTATTATGGAAAAGGGCTGTAGAAATACATTGAATTGAATTTTTTTTCAAATTTGATTCGGTTGCAATGGAACTGTGGCGTTACGTTACATTTTTTAAAATATATTTAAGCCAATAAATAGTGAAGATCACTTATTCATTTTAGTTTTTTTATTATTATACATTTAAATGTATTTAATGTATTTTTAAGTATGCAAAACTCTGTAACCTTTTTTTAATTGGACTCTTTTGTTATTTTGTTGCAGCCTTTTATAGAGTCACTGAATGTTTGTTCTCTAACAGAAATAGAAAAGATGCTTGCCCTCAAAGATAAGGAAGTTGCCCTTCACAAGCGTATGCTCGCAAACAAATGGACACCTACTTAATAAAGGAACTGCTAATTGGAAACCCTTTGCTCAGCCGCTACTCCTCGCCACGACCAGTCCTCTGACCTCTCATCAACATCTATTTCTTCTGCCTTCTGTTTTTCAGCTCATCGTAACTCAGAAACCCTCACTAATGCTTTCAAGCTCCAGGACCATCTAATTAACAGACCGAGCAGATCCAAACAGGCACCAGCTCAAGCACCTGCATATTTTGAACTATTCCTTAACACTGATGAATACTTGATTACGACTGGCCAGCAAGAGCTCATTATTTCTGTATATTGAGTGGTTTAGTCACATCCAAGTTTCTTTTAACATTTCATCAACCCGTTTAAATGGATAGTCTGGTTGCTAGGTAATTGTAGCTAAAGCTAAG
>NW_015774707.1:0-868 GCF_001515625.1 Sinocyclocheilus rhinocerous
ACAGTGCCAGCTACTTTAGCTTAACACTGATATAAACAATAACACTGAGCACACATAATTCATTCAATGGAGAATTGTGTTGCTGCTTTATTCTAAATATGAACATAAAGTCAGACGTTTACACACACCTTTCAGAAGCTGCAATAGGTTAATAACAAAAATAATAAGAGGATCGTAAAAGATCATAAAAAGTTTTTTTTAGTACTGCCCTGAGCAATGTATTTCAATTAACAGATGTTATATATCCACAAGACAAAATAATTAATAACTCAATATATTTATAACCAAACAAATTTTACGCTTAATTCTTAATACTGTGTGTTGTTTCTGTTCCACAGCTGTTTTTATATTTTGTGATAGTTGTTCATGAGTCCCTTCTTTGTCCTGGACTGTGTTTCTCAAAAGCATAGGAAGCTAAAGTTGAACATAGAGACCATCGGTGGCTTACGATGCTTTTGGGAAACACAGCCCTAAGCAGTAAACAAACAGCCCACTGTTCTTCAAAAAAATCTTCCAGGTCTTGCATAGTGTTTGGTTTTCCAGCATCTTCTGCACATTCAAGCTCTTTCCAACAGTGATTGTATGGTTTTGAGATCCAAAGCTGCAAACATTGATGTCTTTGATGCTCAAGAAGGCAACACATTACAATAAGAGCTAGGGGTGTGTAAACCCCCTTCATTTAGCATGAAGCATCATTGTAATAGTAACTGTGATCATTTTGAAGTGTAGGTATTTGTTTTGTGGGCATTCATATGAAATATTCCAAATAGTAAAAATAAGTTTTTTGTGTGTTTGTTTGTTTTTATTTTTTGTCTTTTTTTCTTTCGTTTTAGGTGTAGTAAATCATGGATGTGGAGGTGGTGAGTTT
>NW_015774708.1:0-868 GCF_001515625.1 Sinocyclocheilus rhinocerous
ACGTAATAAAATTGAAAACTTTCATCTCAGCAAATTGATTTCAGTCGGATTCAGAAAGGAAGAATGAAGAGGAGGGGGAAAAAATCATTAGATCATTGGAGCATGACTGTACCTTGGGACTTTAGGAATTTGCGTATTGCAGTGAGAACACACACACAGGCTCCCGCTTCACTTTTATTAATTCATTCACTCATTCTGTGACTTTGTGAAGAAGATTTTTGCATTAGGGAAGGGCATGTGGGTAAATACAAAGCCAGACTGAAGAAGAAAGGCAGACTGTGATACAAATTGGCAGCAAAAGCAAGATTGGATGGACTGATGAAGAAGGCATGAATAAATTGCCTTAATGACTCAAGAATTTATGCACATCTCTATTTTATTCTTTTGTTTTCTTGAAAACTTGTTTTCGCCATCTATTTGCAGATTGCCGGAAGATATTTCTCTGTCATTAAGGACTCTCGGCCAGCAGTTCATTTAACACATACATGCCCTCAGAACTCCTGAGAAATTATTGGCATTATCGCCAGCTAAACTCCACATATTCTCGCGCTCTCTTTTGGATGTATTGTAGCCATATGGTATCGGCTCTGGAAATTAGAGTTGCACTTTTGTGTTTCTAGTTGGCTATCATTCTCTTTTTCTTTCTCGCTACGGCAATTTTCTGTATCGATTGGTTTTGGTTCTTTCTCCTGTGATGATGTGAGAAAGGGAGAGCGAAGGAGGGGAAAAAAGAGGATACTGGAGGTGTTAGAGGTGGCTCTTGTTTGTGTAGATGGAATAATTAACGCTCATTAAGAGGGTGATGAGAGGCTTAGGGGTGATGCTACTTGTTAGCATAATTAGAGTCAAATAGGCCTCATTATGCAAA
>NW_015774709.1:0-868 GCF_001515625.1 Sinocyclocheilus rhinocerous
CTGTCAGAGGAGGTGGAGATGTGGCTTGCACTAATTGAATTTCATCTCTTTCAAATGTATTGGCCCTTAGACATTATTAAAAGTGCTGCACTTCTTTGTCTAGGTGAAAACAAAACATGAGCATGACGCTTGCCTCTGTCAAGGTTATGCAGTTCACTGGCCCTGTCTTTTGTGATCTGTTGAAGTGGATAACTGATGTTTCATATTTCAGATACTGATATAACTTCAGCGATAAAGATGTTGCTTTTCATTGACTCCCAGTACAGCACTCACGTTATGACCTGCGATGTCGCAAAGAGGAGGAACTTTTGTTGGACGTACAATGCCACCAAATCGGCACTATCGTCATAACTGACTCATAATTCTACATCATATGAGAGTCATAACTTAAGATTAATATAGAAAAGTTACATTATTTGCTTTACAAAACTGTGAAAGTCAACAGGAAATCAAAACTGACCCTTTTACTTTCTAAATGCACATTAAGGGTCTTATTGTGAGTGATTCATCAGCCTATGTTGTTGCAAAGAAATAATTTTTGTTGTCTTCTGGATCTCTAATAAGGACTCGAAATAACTTTTTCTTTCCACTGACGTCACTTTGGTCATGCAGGTTATTGAATAATGTTAACCAGAAGCCAAAGGGTTATTTCCCATCAGTTTGCAATGGATAAAACCGAGTCATATGCTACTTTTTTGTCAGTTAATGTTCTGTCTCACTTGGAAGTACGTTATATTATGAATGTTGACTTTATAATTAATAACACTGTTGATCTGGAAAAGCATTGATGGTCTGGCATCTATAGCTGTATCATTCGGTTTTCCTTGGAGATGATGTGCCTTGTTTTGTATTCACAGCTTGCCAAATC
>NW_015774710.1:0-866 GCF_001515625.1 Sinocyclocheilus rhinocerous
TCAAGCCAACCTAAAGTTTGTCTTGACAAACTTTTTTATGTAGTTGTTGTGTGTGTTTTAGAGAGGAGGGCTACATCCCGAGCAACTACGTGACTGAGAAGGAGTCAGACACGCTGGAGCAGTTCATGTGAGTCAAATCAATCACTCATCTACTCGTTCTTCATTACGACTCATTCTCCTCATGTTAGAGTAAAAGCGCAGTCATGAAACTCTTATGAAAGCACACAAACGGAGGTCAGGGAAAGATGTAATGTTGAAATTGTGTGACAAATGAAAACACTCTTATATTTGAGTTGCTTAAAAAATTTCAATTTATAACTCTCAGGTTTAATTCAATGCATTACTTGCGCGATTTTTGTTATCATTTGTTAAATTTACTAGCAATTTCTGAGTGAAAATGGCTTCAAAGTGAATCCAGCACCAGATTTCTTTCAGTGTATTCCAGCTCTGCTCACTTTAGACGTTCATCAACTTCAGAGAGTGATTGAAACGTCCACTTGTGTGCAAACGCATGTTGCTGTATGTCTGTTTTTTAGGGTTGTATTTTATGGTCAGATTTTAAACTTCACTTGTTTATGTTTGTGTTTTGTGTTTCAGATGGTTTTGTAAAAATGTCAATCGCAACAAAGCTGAAGAGCAGCTCAGGAAAGAGGTGTGTGTGTCTGTATCAGTGTGACTGTTCAGAAAAATGTGTGTTAAACATACTTTATTAATAATTGTGTGTGTGTGTGTGTTTAGGCGAAAGACGGTGGATTTATGGTTCGAGTGTCCAGCAATACAGGGACGTACACTGTGTCACTGTACACCAGGAATACAGCGTGAGACACACACACACACTCTCTCTCTCACACACACACACACACACA
>NW_015774711.1:0-868 GCF_001515625.1 Sinocyclocheilus rhinocerous
AGACACTGAACTCAGCATGTTGGCAAACACAAAGTACAAACGCTGTTGCTTCAAAAACGGCCTAGGAAATAAGAGAGAGAGTAGGATACGTTAACTTATGCAATTCAATTTGACACTATACCAATTTCATTCTACAATAAAAGCTGACTGGAAATGATCAACAGTGGAGCCGCAGCACAAAAATCCCAAGTGGAAAATTTCTGTTTCATGTCAACTTTAACGTTTCCTCACCATATGATGCCTCCCCAGAAGAAACTGAAGAAAACATAGAAAGCCAAAGAGCCCCAGATCACAAAATGGTTGATCCACGTCCAGTGCCGTGTGTCCAGAGCCAGCTGAGAGAGGGAAAACAGTCAGTCTCTGACAAATGAAGATCTGAGACACTTTTTATAGTTATAGAGATGAACCGATCAAGCCACCAACCTTCAATGTAACAGTGAAAACAAGGACCGTAAAGACAATTGTTCCATAAGACCAGTTTCCAAAGACCTGAAAAAAGGAAGGAGTAAATCAAATGCATTTGCCAATTTTTCATTCACAGCCATATTAAAAAGCACAACCAGCTCTAACCTGCCCATTATCTTGCAGGGCTGGATTGCTGAACAGGAAACGGACACCAAAGAAGAACATGAGACCCTGAAAAATTCCTAATACTGTCCAGTAGAGGAAGGGGTGCCAGCGTAACATGGCATTATTGGCTATTTCTCTGTAAGAAGTATAAGAACACAGTGTATAAGAAACAGGACTGTACAAGTTAAATAAGCAGAAGAGCTGCAGTGCAGACTGGTACCTGTAGAGGGCGGCGTTGTCCAGCAGAATCTCGATGGATATGTGCTGTTCCAGCAGGCTGTAGGCCAGAATGGGCATG
>NW_015774712.1:0-868 GCF_001515625.1 Sinocyclocheilus rhinocerous
ATTCCAGCAGTTTACAGCTACGGTTTGAGGTTTGGGTTCAACTGGAAATAAATGCGAATCAAGTTGTTTAAGTTTGCAATCCCCCCTCACAATCGTTTTATAATTTACGGCCGTTGTCAAAGAAAATATTCAATGCGGTAACCCAGAAATGCAGATTTGTAGTCTGGGTGAGTCGACACTATTTGCCAAAAGTCAGAGCCAGTCTGAAGATTTTGACCGATTTAACAGAAAATGTTCCTGCGTTCATTTGTTGTGTTTAGAATGACTCTGGTAGTGTATGATGCCTAGTGCTTTTAAAGATTTTAAAAGTTGTGTAGTGTATTCCAGCCTTAAGTGTGTCAAACAAAACTCCTACACACATTTAAAAGATTCAGCGACATGAACTTGACAGACTTTGGCAGATCAAACATTCATTATTACTCCCTGGGAACTCATGAAAGCCATTTTGTTTCCCGGTGGACTGATAAAAATGTGTACCCTGACTCCTGGAAACTGTTTAAAACCAATCAATCACAATTTCTGCCACTATTTTCTTGTGCAATACGCTCCAGATAGTCTGTGAATGGCGTGTCGCCATCTAAGGCTGAGAGCATTCAGTATCAGCACAATGCAAGGCCGAAAAATGTAAGTGGAAAATACTTGCTGACCACCGTGTATGTTAAGTAATTTTTTTTCCATATCTGAAGGACCCTACACAAGCTGTAGGCCTCTTCACATGCACCAACTTGAGTGAGTACAGGATGTTATACAGAAGATGAAGGGGATGGAAAAACAGTAGCAGTACGATCTAATATCTCTTCTCCTCAGAGGTGAGGTAGCAACCAAACCACCTAGATACATCAAAGAGCTGGACAGGAAAAAACAGAGC
>NW_015774713.1:0-868 GCF_001515625.1 Sinocyclocheilus rhinocerous
TCTCGTGGGCCGTCATGTGGTCTGATCTTTTTTTTTTCTTTTTTTTTCGGTGTCATTGTAATGTTTGCTAATATTTTTATGTGAAATTGTGTTTTTATGTACAATTTATCAATACATAAAAAAATAGTGAACATAAACATAACACTTTAATTAATCAATACAATGAGGAAAACTATCCAGTATTTATGTAATTTTGGTTATCAGATAGTATTTCTTCGTTTATCATATGATTTTACTGGATATGTAATAACACATGCAAATTCACATTTATTAATTTGAATAACACTTTAAAATGTATATTTTTAGCAAATGTATAAATATTAATTTTCATAATGTAATTTACATTAACACACCATTAAAACACCATTTTAGGTTTTAGCATTTTATTTTCAAGTTATTTAGATAAAAAAGTAGAGAATGTCAAAATCCATTTATGCTATAACATGGAAATAATTATAGGTCAGAACTGTAGTTAGGGCTTTGTAATATGGTAAAAAAAATAAAAATAAATAATAATAAAATCAGAACATCTGACAAATCAAGATTTCATTTTTATGTAAAATTGTGATTTATGTAAAATGTATAAATAAATAAATAGTGGCAAACAGGGAGTTTGGGAGTAAAAAACGGCCCTGGATTTTCTCCCAAATTGGCCCACCACAACTAAACAGTCGCTACTATCTCACAATATTACAGCAATCCTATCGTATTTATGGCAAATAACATCACAAAACCCATGGTGACCCTGCTAACAAAAACAGTAGAAACCATCATAGAAATTCGAATGATTTTCACTACATAATTACCAGTAGATACCAACAGACGCCATTACAGTTTCCATTAAAACCAATACAATTTTCATTATAAC
>NW_015774714.1:0-868 GCF_001515625.1 Sinocyclocheilus rhinocerous
CAGTCTTTCTGTTAGTACACATGGGCCATTATCATCAGCACCTGAAACCTTCAGGAGAGCTGCAAGGACCTTCATCTTTTTCTAAACTCCACAGTGAAGTCTGTCTTTAATATATGAACAAAAACAGGAGCATAATTATGACAGCAGATGTGCTTTGAAATAATTGAGATTCTCATTAGAAGTCATTAGATTCTCAATCAATGTGCTTCTAGAAGTTCTTCCTATACACCTTATATCTTGGAGTAGGTCCTTGGTATGATGGACCTGTTGCAGCAAGACATGGGAGGAGAAAAATTACAATGGTTACTTCTTTTGAGCATGATTTCATCTATGATATCATCATCTTGTTCTTAATCACTCACATTATTCACTCTTAAAATAAATGTTCCAAAATGGGGTTCGTGATGCCACTGAAGAACCATTTGAAAAGCTCATTTATCACACCTCAGCAGAATACAGATCTTGGGAGAGAAATAATTGTTTACAGCATCGAGAAACGCATGACTTAGGCTGCGACTAAGAACATGGATATTTCCTCAAGTGAGTGAGGATGTCTGTGTGAGTTAGACCCCACTTTGACTAATCTAATGAATCTGTCCTGTTTCAATTTTGTTGGCTGGGTTCTTCGTTTGCCCAAGGGCAGAGAGTAAATGATTTGCTGTAATGGTGAAGAAAAAGCATGACTGGACTGCCACTTAAGCTCCCGTTCTGTTTTGTTTTGTCAATCCTGTTGCAAGCTATAATGACAGGACTGTGCGGCAAAAGCAGACCCCCTCAGCTTTTGTAGAGAAAGTAATTTATTGCCGTTTGTGCATAAATTATAGTTTGTTCTGTTAGAAATACACTATTTATAGTTTTCACAGGATTT
>NW_015774715.1:0-868 GCF_001515625.1 Sinocyclocheilus rhinocerous
ATTAGTAATTTTCAATACTATTTAGGGCAGATAGGGTGGATAGTAAGCACATTGGGACGCAGGGATGGTTTCCTGCTACATGTGAACCCTTTCCGGAACCCAAAACGCTCTCCATTTCCCCTGAGGACAAAGGCTTGGTTTTCTCGGCGTGTCCCAATGAGAAACAACGCCAGACTTTCTTAAGTCTATCAAACTTTTTCCTCAGCCGGAGACCGAGACGCTCAAGCTCGCGCCGTATGCTGCCCACAGCTACAATAAACCATGCCATCCACAATACAGCCAGTCTAAACTAGAACGTTAGCTCATGTAAAAGACATCTGAGCTCGTTTAAAACACTAAACATGGGCATTTCCAGTTTATGGAAAAAAGAAATAAGTGAAAAGCGCGAGAACACAGAAACCATTCAACTCAAAGAGTCAGAACATCGCCACGTGTCTTACTGTATTTGTACAGTAAGTTACCAAAGTCTCTATTTACACTCATGAACCCATCAAACACAAAACGAGCGTTTGTCCCTACAGCCATTATTATTATTTATCTTATCTAAAACTAAATGTAGTAAGCATTTAATTCAATTTAAACAACTTACTTCATTTTTTTGTGCAATTTTTCAAATGTGAGCCGCGCGTTATTTCCTGGTTTTCTTCTGTTCGGGCGCTCAGACCAAAAGATAAATACTACAAATTCTTCTGTTGCCGCCAAAGTCGAGTTTATCTGGCCTGAGCTTCTGTTTCTCGTGTCTTTCTTCAGAGCAGCAGGCAAAGATCTCCAGAAGCCTTCTTATTAACCTCTCATATTTAACAGTGATGGAGGAGCAACTCCCTCACTGTCCCCTTTTTCACTGGTTGTTAGAGACAGACGCTCGTTT
>NW_015774716.1:0-868 GCF_001515625.1 Sinocyclocheilus rhinocerous
GTTTTCCATAACTGTAGGAACACACCGTATGATGATCTTTCCACACCTACATACTCTTAGTTATGTTAGCTTCAGACGTGGAGAAAGTTGCATTGCATAAATTACAGGTGGAAAAATGTCACTTAACTGAAAGACGTTTGTCCGTGTAAAATAATGTGCACAGGAACTGTGAGTGTTCTGACCTGTGGTGAACTGGCCCTTCATCTTCTGGAACACAGGGTCTTGAGCGGTGGCTTGAGCTCGGCGGGCCAGGGACTCTGAGGCAGCACTTGAGAACATGGTGGACACATTAGAGACATTCTCCAGGCCCACTCCAAAAGTGCTGACCAGCTTTTTTACAAAGTTGAGCGTATGCGGAGTGATTTTAGCATCGGACACGGCTCCACTCTTTTCGAATGCCACCGAGTAGCATTTAGCTAGGCCCTGCTGGAGCTGCCGCAGGACCTGAGGAAGAAAATGAGGGAAAAATGAGAAACTAAGAAACGAGGATGAATGGTTAACGAGTCTTTATCAATTCACCATGAAGGATAACACCATTCCCACATATTCAATCCAATTTGCCATTTTGATAATAATAAAAATCCTTCAGAGGCGAAGATCTTCACCAGAGATATCAGTAAAAGCCCGCCTCTACCGGTCTCTGCTGCAGAGATTAAGCTTAGATTTAGAAGAAGATCGACATTAACAGACTAATTTAGTCTGAGACTACACTTCATCAATGTCTGGAAAATTAAACCCACGTTCTACTTCACTGAGCTCTCTCAATGCCAATTTCTTTCATCCTCCAGCTCTCCTTGCTAAACTTTCTTTCCTCGCCCTTTCCTGTCCTCTTCTTCTTCTGTTTCTCACCGAGTGTCCCACAGGAGCG
>NW_015774717.1:0-867 GCF_001515625.1 Sinocyclocheilus rhinocerous
CCGGTATTCGGTATGAACCGGTATACCGCCCAGCACTAATTTAAATCAAATTGCCATGCATATCACAGCCCTTAGGAGTTCATTTGGAATATATCGCGACATTTTATATATTGTACAGCCATAATCTGCAGAATGGTGAAGATTTCCCAGGGGAGTTTAAACTAATCACATATTGGCATAGGACTCGCAAATTGCTGCAAGCTTTCTCTGGTGGTGTAAATTGGGGCAAAATTCATCTTTGACATGCCCGTCTATTTTTAACTGGAACAGGAGTCAAGTGGGCTGAGGGACCGCCTATCAGGTTCTTACAATGCCATATTTCATCCTTAAACCAGCAGTTTCACCTTAATTCACATCATCAGAGAGGAAATCCAGCCTCAGTGACTTACTGTAGATGAATGTCACAATGTCAACATATACATATGACCCACAATAGATTCTAGTAATTTTTATGAAATTAGTGAGTCATGCTTTCGTTTGTTAAAATTTAGCCTGGTGGTTTGTGTGTATGTTTGTGTTAATAGGGATTACAATCTTTTACAGGGTGATTTTGTTATAAAGATAGAACCACCATCAGGATGGAGCTTTGGTAAGAAATGATTTCACATATCAAGTGGTGGTTATATCATGCAATAAAATCATGAATGATTCGATTTCAGAGTTCTTGTGTACTCTTTAATCTGCTCTTGATCAATCCAGGGTTCACTGAGGTGGACTCACTATTCACCTGTCACGTATTGTGCTGTACATTATCTGTATGCAGAACCAACAACTGTGGAACTACATGTGGATGGAATTACAGACATCTGCACTAAAGAACAAGACATCAACTTTGTTTTTACGGGGTTTTCAGTCCTGGGAACTGTA
>NW_015774718.1:0-868 GCF_001515625.1 Sinocyclocheilus rhinocerous
TTAGATCCCGCTCCCAATCCCGCCATCTCCACCAATTCTGAACCCAATCCCGAACCTACTTCCACTTCTGAAGCTATGCCGCAACCCACTTCGACCGAAGAGAAATCGAAGCTCGTTGCAACTACTTATTCACCAAGGCAAGCCAAAAGCAGGTTGTCTTCAGTTTTGGATTCACCTTGCATGAAAATTGAGTGTAAGCCAGATAAGTGGCTTGACATCAGCAATGAGGATGAGGAACCGGTACTACCGAATTTCTCTCCCAAGAGACCTCCAGGTCCGCATCTCATAGCGGACGCAATGTATATGCCCTTACAGTTGTTCCAACTCTTTTTCACCAACTCTGCAGTCAAGACAATCGTCCGAAACACTAATAGCAATGCCGAAAAGAGGGTGAAAGCTGGAAAGAAGTTCGTCTGGGTACCTCTAACCGTAGCCGAGTTCTACTCGTATGTGACGTTAGTTGTCTACATGGGGCTGGTGAAGGCGAAGTCAATAGCGGACTACTGGGCGAGAAAACGAATGTACAATTTCTCGTACCCGCAGTCCATCATGTCCCGAGCAAGATTTCAGGCCATCTCCTGGAATCTTTACCTCTGTGATCTTCAGGAGGACGAGGAGAACAACAAGAAGAAAGGCACCGCAGGTTATGACCGACTGCTTAAAATCAAGCCTCTGTACACTGACGTTCTTTCGGCGTGTAGGAAACACTTTCACCCCAACAGAGAGATTCTGGTGGATGAGAGAATGGTCGCTACCAAAGCTAGGATTGGACTTAAGCGATATATGAATGACAAACCAACTAAATGGGGCTACAGACTCTTCGTTCTTGCTGATTCGTCCTGCAGGTACACCTGGAATTTCTTTGTAT
>NW_015774719.1:0-868 GCF_001515625.1 Sinocyclocheilus rhinocerous
CTTATGCTGGTAAACTTTGAACAGTGTGCTTTAAAAGTTGCAAGTGAAGGCATCTTGTGACTGTGAAGTTAGGAGTGTGCTCAAACGAGTGACGTTGTTAGAGCCCCTTGAGACTATAAATAAGTACAACCAAGGTTACCTTTTGACTCTAGAAGCAATAGTTTGTCATTTTATGCTGCTCATGTATTGAAGGTACAAACGTCTCTGCATCAATCAATAATGGGTGTTTGGCTTTGTTGCTTAGGTAGTCAAAATGTGAATGTTGGCAGGGACTGATGGGTATTTTGACCATAAAGATGCAGGCATTAAACGAAACAAAGTCAAGAATTCTTGGTGTCTTTTAATGTAAGATTTACAGCTTGTTCTATAAACACCTACAAAAATAAGCATTGTTTAGAAGTCCAATGATGTTACAATCAACATTCAAAGTTGTAAAGTTCTGGATGTGTGGATAAGCAGGTCAGATTTATGAGATAAACAAGGCGGGGCCATGCAGTGTGAAGTATATGTAAAGTTAGGTTAATAGGTTTTGTAGGGGAGCTCGACGATCACCTAGAATATACGACACACTTGTGAGAACATGTCATGGATGCCTGCAACTTGTGTTATAAACAAATACAGCTGCAATGGCAGGTGGGCAGGTGTGCAAGAGATGGGAGTGAAGATGTGGAACATCAATCTCATGATTGAGTCCAAATCTGATAGCGAATGGGGGATTGGGCTCAGTCAGGACCTAGAAGACGACAGAAAAGATGAAGAAGGGGGAAAGAGAAAAGGGCCGTAGAGAAATCCTAGAGGACAAAAATCAGCAGGCAGTAGCAGTAGGCAGCCCCTAAGGACTGGAAGCACCCTGTTCTCCCAGGCCTCC
>NW_015774720.1:0-858 GCF_001515625.1 Sinocyclocheilus rhinocerous
CACACACACACACACACACACACACACACACACAAGGGACCTGAGGTTGCATTAGTTGTTTTCTTTCTCTGACAGAAATCAGCTCATTATAAAAATATTACAACACAAAAAACTCATTGCATGACACTTTAATTTCAACATACATGTGTGAATCTATATGCAGCAATCCATTTTCTTTGCGTTTATGACATTTTTCCAAGGAAAAACACCATCTGAGTTATTTACGTGACCTGGGTTTTTGCCTCTGCAATAGACCCAATTATCCATTGTTTGTCTTGAAATTTTTCACTTTTTTGCCAACTTTAGAGGCCAGTTTAGATAATATTTCTACCCTGATGATACTCTGCACCCCTAGGACTTGAAGGGAACATGTTTTTCTACCAATCTACCAATTTGTACAAAGCTAGAAATCATAGTTCCTGATATATCATACCCTAAACATGGCTTCTCAAGACGTGTTTAGTTATTAAACAACATGATGTGCTAGAATCTACATGAAATATACACACCTCGGTTCATTATAAAATTCTTTCAATGTTTATGACATTTCCCCAGTAAAAAACACCATCTGAGTTTCTGCCTATAAATACACTCAATGGCCGAGATACAAAGCAGGTCTGATGTAACATCACAGGTTCTCCCGACAGCCATACTCACGTATTCAGCTGTGTCGTCCATTTCCCACTAACATCCCCCACCCGGGAGGAGAAAGAGGGAGGGCGGTTTGAAAGAGAGGAGAAAGACAGACAGAAAGAAAGAGAGGAAAGCGTAAGACCAAACAAGGTAAAAGTGCCAAGGAAATGGAAGAACGGCAGAGTGTTTTAAAGTAGGTCAGTGTGGATTAGGGTGAAAAAAATC
>NW_015774721.1:0-868 GCF_001515625.1 Sinocyclocheilus rhinocerous
GTGTTTGTCTCAGTCTAGACGTGGAAGAAAAATGAAGCCAGAATGCAAAATGATTCATCATGATTCCTTGGTGAACTCTAGATTAATAACATTACAGATACAGTAAATATTTTTCAAATCAGGTCATTAGGGAACTCCCGCTGAGTTAGCAGGATATACAAGACATACAGTCCACTGAACAATTTGAGATTTGATTAGTCATGTAAAAATCTCTTGTACTAGTAAACCTCTGTTCTCAGTGAAAATAAACTCCAAATCTTCCATGTTTTTGCAATTTCAGAGGATTTTGTCCCCAGTAACTTTTAATGGCCTCAGTATCTACTTCATGAACTTACCTACAGGAAAGTCCCTAACACATGGATTCTATGACCCCTGGGGCAAGCAACAGTGTAGTTATTACATTCTATATGATTGTTTTTTCCCACTGATCTTAACACCAGGTTGCCATCTTTTGCGTGGTTACCCCCACATTGCAGAGCCAAATGTATACAGTGTGAAACGACAAACAAACAACAAACAACCAATTATAAACTAAACAGCTCTAACCTCATTAATTACTCATGCGGTCTGTACAGTTATCCCAACATTCGGCGCCCTATTTCGTTTTAGCGTTTGAGAGGGAAAAATGTCAAACAGTGATGGAAACACGTTAACTGGAGCAAAGAGACTATTTTAATTTTACAGTGAAAAGTTCGAAAAGTCTGTTTAGGGTAAACCGGATGGTACAGTCAGGAATAAATAAGCCCAACTGATGCGTATGAGTGAGACAAGCTTTAATTTAAACAGTTTATCCAGTCAATGATATTGACAACGCAAATATGCAAATAAGAATTTTAACCCAGGATTTACAAATGTAGCATGTGAAACC
>NW_015774722.1:0-868 GCF_001515625.1 Sinocyclocheilus rhinocerous
CACCACCTCTAAGGATTATGGGACATTTACTTGCATTGCTGCAAACGCAGCAGGAGAATCAACAGCCTCAATTGAGCTCTCCATCATCCAACTCCCCCACCTAAGCAATGGAACTAACCGCACATCTCAGCCAAAGTCCAGGCTGTCTGACATCACCAGCTCCACTAAAACCAGTAAAGGAGAGACCAAAGCCCAACCAGAACAGGTTGTGTCAGTGTCAGAGGTCACTGCAGTCTCTGCTCTGATCAAGTGGACAGTAAGCAAAGTGGCACCCAAAGTCAAAATGTACCAGCTCCAATACAACTGTTCAGAGGATGATGTCCTGATTTATAGGTAAGTATTCCATGTTTATTTTCCTTTAAACCACCCAACTACACACTAATTAGGCTTGTGCTTTCACCTGCACTTTATTTTCTCTCTTAATATTTGTGGAAATTATCATTAGATTTAAAGATAAATGATGTATTCTATAACTCAATTCAGTCTTGTAAGTTAACTGAATTCAGTTCATTTAAGCAGATAATGTTTAATAGGTTAACACTGAAGTTAGTAAATATAGTGACATTTAAAAGGTGACTCACTTATGCTAAGAGTTATGTTAGGCATTGTTTTTGTATCTTTTTAATCGACCACTCAAATGCATATATAGGCCTATCTCAAATGTGTTAATGGTGTTCTGTGAGTGTTATAGCTAAGACAATAATGGCACACTTAACCTTTACTGAATCAGTTATGTAAATGATGTACAGTGGTGGCCAAACTTATTAGAACACCACAATTTTCACCAGCTAAAACATGTTTTAAGTCAGTTATTTCTATATTGTGCTGTAGTGTGTGAGTAGGAAATATCAGTTTACATTTCCAAACA
>NW_015774723.1:0-869 GCF_001515625.1 Sinocyclocheilus rhinocerous
ATATATATATATATATAAACCATATTTTCATTATATTTTCAGCTATACATCATTCATATGACATTTATAAGTTTTATTTTTATTCTTTTATTTTTATTTTGAATTCATTTTAATTTTAGTTGAATTTTAAGTAATATTATGTTTTTTTTTTTAAATATCTATATAGTTTTTATTAATAATTATTTCAGTTTTAGTTGTTTTAGTACAGTTAAACTAAATAAAATAAGAAATCTTGCCTTGGCAATGTGCTACATTTATTTATTTATTTAATGTTTAATTAAAGTAATAAAAATAAGTTATAAATAAAAAGTAAATAATCAAATAAAATGAAGCACAATGCATCTCTAAAGTTTTTTTTTTAAAGATTATGAAAATATAGTGTATATTCTACAATATAAACCATATTTTCATTACATTTCCAGCTATACATCATTTACGTACTTAACAAAGTTGAGTAATTTTGTGTTTTTGTCATTTTTAGCAGTTTTATTTTTTATGTCTACATAGTTTTATTTATTTGTTTTATTTATTTTATTTATAGTTTTATTATTATTTCACTTTTAGTTTTAGTTATTTTAGTACTCAAAATATTGCAACAGTATTATTAGAGTATGTTTTATAAAACGTAACACAATCAGTTATGCGGATGACAACAAACTTAATCTCTAGCAATACACAAATGTTCACAAATTTTTATTTTATTTTATTTATTTTTTTAAAAACTCAAGGCTGCACAATTTTGTGATTTTATCTGTATGACTATAAAATGACTTAACTAGTATTATTATAATTGATAAATAAAACTATTCACCAAATAAGAAATATTACAAATATTTTACTTTAAAAAAATGAGTATTTAATAAAATAAT
>NW_015774724.1:0-869 GCF_001515625.1 Sinocyclocheilus rhinocerous
CACTGCCGACATCACAAAATTTGCACATTGGCGCTGGCAGTGATACATTTCAGCTGCTTGGACAGGGACAATTCATATCCTTGAATTAACTCTTTCCATATGAGCAGGGATTTCAAAGGAGCACTGCAGATATTGTTAAAAGAACACACAATCATGTTCCTTACCCAATCTGTCAAAGCTGGAGCAGCAATTAAAGTTTACCCAGCTGTAGATAACAGACTAAACTCTCACTGCTTCATTAATGCAAGCTGCAAATGTTGATGGTGGATGGTGAGGTTTGTCTGTTATATCACAAAAAGTAGAAAATGGCCAATTTATTTATGCTGCTTGCAATTTGATCGCTTATCCACAAGAGGGCAGTGCATGTGATTTGCTATAACGGGGACAAAAAGTACTTTTCAAAAAACATATACAAAGAAAGATTACAAATTCATTCATATATGAGCACTGTTATTATTGCTCTGAATGTAATTATTTTCTCCTTTCATTTCTCTTTATGATCTTTATTTACTTGGAAAAACTTGTGAAAGTGTAAGGGAAAAGACTACTAAACAAGGGCTGTTTTAAGCTGTTTATGTATTGTCAAATCTTTTTTTTTTATAAAAAAAAATACTAAATAATAAAACTAAATAAAATTTAGGGAATAATAAAAAACATTTTAAACATCCTCATCATACTAGTTTAGATCAAGAACTGGAATCATTTCAACACCATTTTAAATACGTAGTTACATTCTCTTTTATAATTTTTTAGTACCCTGAACCCAACATATGATAGTCAAACACACACAAAAAAAAAAAATCTGTCACATACAAGGATGCCTACTAAATATAATTCATAATGAGAATAGTTAGGCTACATCAAGAAAT
>NW_015774725.1:0-869 GCF_001515625.1 Sinocyclocheilus rhinocerous
AGAACAGATGGGATGAAAAAGTTAAAAGATGAGAAGTGACAAAGAAATGGAATAAAAAATGAAAGCGTATGAGGGATGAGATGAAGAAGAGACAACAGAGAGAAAAGAGATAGGATTGGACAAGAAGAGATGAAGGAAAGAGGTGAATAAACAGAGTAAAGAGACGGCATGAAAGAAGAGATGATAGAAAAAGAGGGATGAGATGAAGAAGAGACAACAGAGAGAAAAAGATGAAA
Source organism: Sinocyclocheilus rhinocerous (assembly GCF_001515625.1). Lineage (NCBI taxonomy): Eukaryota > Metazoa > Chordata > Actinopteri > Cypriniformes > Cyprinidae > Sinocyclocheilus > Sinocyclocheilus rhinocerous. The sequence continues at coordinate 237 of NW_015774725.1, forward strand.
GAGAGATGAGATGAAGAAGAAGAATTGACAGCGGAAGAAAGAGAGGGATGAGAGGAGGGAATCATCTCTCACAGAGGGAGTGTCCCTCATTTGCTGTATATGTGCTACATGCAGTGATCAATGTGATGATAGGAAAAATGACCAGAGCGGAGCGTGAACTCACAGCAGCTCCTCCAAACACACGCCACTGAAGCAGCACTGCAGTCCGACAGCACCAGAGGCTCACTGCAACTAATGAAGCGGCACAAAAGTTCAGCGCGGTTCAGGCTCCATGCGACGGTGAAATCTTCCCAATGACTTTTGAAAGGGTGAAGTGAAACAAGAGCAGCTCAATGTGAGCTTCGCCGAAACATGTGGTCATCTTCAAGGTGAGCATAATCACCATCTGGACAACCATCTGCAATTATGTAACGTCTTTCACTTCAAAAGCACGCAGTGATTTGTGGGACGGCGTGGGGGAAGGTGAGTCTCCAGCACATCATTTCATGCCGTAACGCTCTGGACATACGGAATATGAGCAACCAAGCACGGTGGAGATTACATCCTTCAATATGGTCTACCACACCTCCGTGAAGTTGGCACCCCATCAAAAGAAATAATCATCAAAACTATGCCATTCGTTTGTGCTACGTT
>NW_015774726.1:0-869 GCF_001515625.1 Sinocyclocheilus rhinocerous
TTTCCTCCACATTCTTGTAATGGAAATTTGGATAGAAAATGTTCTCGATTGTCTTAATGCTCCTACAGTAGGCATCATTTTCTTTCAGCAAAAATATACTTTCTAATTAATTTTTTTAAAATTGGGAATGAAATTCAGACTCAAACACACAGCATCTTAAATATTTATTTTATAGCCCTCTTCACTTGCCTCTTGTTTTTTCGTTCACTGTGTGCTTTCCTCCCCACTCTGGTTACTTTTAATATAGGGTTATGGTGTACAGTGAGTTACTGTAGATCGATGCCGCCTCATCATCTAGCTCTCGCTAATGTAATCAGCTGACTGGCTAGTTTTTCTTCAAAAGCATTTCTTAATCACATTAAGGATAAATCTCTATGAGTGCAGTGTCTGTTCAAAATCTTCTCTCTCTCTTTATCTCTCTCTCCTCCAGCACACTAAACGCCTGATTAATCCCGTCTTATCTCTGTACTGTCCTCACTCTCTTAAGGGATGCCTAGGATGAGAAACATCTCTTTTCCACCATATCTGAAATAATCTCTAGTACACCTTTTTATTAAATTATGTCCAGTGTCCGGAATTATACACGTCTTGTGTATCTCATAAATGAAGCTCGCAGACACCCATTGTGTAGTAAAAAACCCCCCCAAAAAACATTGGCATATCTATAGAACACAAAACAAAATATTTATGAGAATGTTTCAGCTGTCTATACAATGAAAGTCAATGGGGTCCAAAAGTTTCAAGCACAAACAAGGTCCTAAAGGTAGTGTAAAAGTAATCATATCCAACAGCTTAATCCAAGAGTTTGGAAGTGTTACAATTACTTTGTATCACCTTTAAATCAAATATGGTGACACGTCAAGGTTTTA
>NW_015774727.1:0-869 GCF_001515625.1 Sinocyclocheilus rhinocerous
AATGATTTTAGTTTTAGTTAACTCTAATAACCCTGGGGCAAATACATAAATGTTGAGATATATTTTTCAGCCCTACACTTACATATCTCTGAACGAATGTGTGCAAATGAAATGAATCCTCCTCCTGGGAACGGTCTGGCTCTCTCAGGACGTCTGACCCGTTTCTGCTAGTGTTAATGTGATTGATTCTTGGTCGGATCAGCACATTCCAGCGCAGGTCCGTCCCTGATACGAGCGCAGCATTTGTCCCACAGATCCCTGGTGCCCCGGCGGAGATCAGACGCCCTCGCAGCGATTTACAGTCACATGCCTCCACACACACGTTGATGGAGTTAAAGCCATAACTTATTCACCGTCAGGACTCGGCCTGCTCTCACTCAGAGGTCAAAGGTCAGGGAGGCTTCCTGCTCCGACCCCTGGGAGTTCAGAGGTCAAGAAGCGTCCCGTGAGGTCTAGTGGGGTTACGACGACGGAGTGTCAAAATTATAAATACGAAACCAGATGTTTCTCCTTAAACTCCCTTGGAGAAATTAAAACACAAATGAGTCAGTAGTTACAGTAAAAGTCTAGAGATATAAATGAATGTGGAGAGCAGATCATTTGTTCTGTAAAAACTTGCAAAAAGTTCTTTAACGAAATGGGAAAAAAGTAGCTTGAAGATTTTTTTAGTAGGAAGATTCAATGTATTTTGTTAGAACTGAACAAGAAAAAACACGTGTCTAGCAAAAGTTGTTTTGTTGACCTTACTTCTATACTAATGCATTTGTTCAAAACTTGTCCAAATGGAGTATCTGAACAAACAATTTCACATTCACAAAGTTGTGCAAAAAAAAAAAAAAAATAGTGTGGTAAATATTATTAAAAAAAAA
>NW_015774728.1:0-869 GCF_001515625.1 Sinocyclocheilus rhinocerous
ACTTATGAATGTATGAATGAATTAATTAATTAATAGGTGACTATTGTGTTTATAATAAATAAATGATTATTTTATAATGAGTAAAATTAATTATGAAAAACAAATAAAATAAATAAATAAATAAATAGACTATTATTTTTATAATAATCAAAAGAAAAAAATATTTTCTGATAATAAGTAAAATAAATAATGTTTTAAATAAATAAATTTTTGTGTAATAAATAAGTGACTATTATGTTTATAATAAATAAATGATTATTTTGTAATGAGTAAAATGAATTGTAATAATAAATAAATAAACAAACAAAAACAAATAGACTATTATTTTTATAATAATCAAAAGAGAAAAAAAAAAAATTTAATTAAGTCAATATTGCAAAGTCATTGGTCTCTGTTGGTCACAAAGTCACTGCATTATAGGTTGCCAGTTGGTTTGTCACTGTAAATCAGAAAGCACCAGAAAGGCACAATGATGAGAGCTGCATCAACCCTTGCAGGACTAACTGTCGATCAGGAAAACTATGGAAACCGCACTGTTTATTAGGAGAACTAAGAAAACAAGAGCTGGAAAGAGAAAAGATGAGAGTGAAACAGCTTGCATTTCTGATTCATAAACGCAGAGATCAAAGCCTCTCCAGTAACATCCCGTCCCATATCACACATTACTGCACTGAAACGCTTCTTTCTCTCCAGAAGACTGCTTTAACCTCGGCCTGCGCTCCTGCTCGTATACACGTGGTGGTGAGAAAGGGCCAGCTTTTCATCACCCAGCCAGACTTATTGGAAGAATTATTAGTGGCACTTAGAGCCGAGACCCCTGGGAAAGGCTTAATGAGGGCTGTATGGCTCTGGTTATGAGTGGCAAAAAC
>NW_015774729.1:0-868 GCF_001515625.1 Sinocyclocheilus rhinocerous
AAAAAAGCTTATTGGCGTATTTGCCAGCTTGTTCTGCAGGTAGAGGGGATAAGCATATATTTCTCCCCTGAACATGTTGAGAGCGCCGAGAAAAACTCCATGTCGACAGACTGCAAGCTCAAGTCCCTCCTCATCAATTTTACTTGAGGATCTCTGAGACGTTTCCCTGGCAGCTGACCACTCCCCTCCACAGACACCTCTTCCAGAGACCTACAACATGGAAAAAGGTTGATATAAATAGTCAGGACTCACCCAAACAATGTCAACTGTAAGATGTTATTGGTGGTGTTTTTAGAAATATTATACAACAAGTTTACATGGTTGGTGGTAGAATGAATGTAATCCACAAATCTCTCTACTTCATCATCTTTTGCAATGAAGATGCCATCAAATAAGGCTTGTTCTTCAGATCTAAATGAAAGAAAGGTACACATTGACCTTCAATATGACACAGCAAAGGTTACTTTAACAACACTGCAAATTACACACATTTTGTAAGTACCTTGCTGCATTCTTAAAGCGGTAGTGCTTGCGATTTCCGTCCACAGAAACAGCAAGCATGTCTGGGGTGCACGCAGGACAGACAAAATGCTCCTCCCTGCAGATCTTATCCACCTCAAATCTAACAGCCTCCCACTCCAAAAAGCTTTTTCTGAAGCTGTCTGCTGTGATCTTCCCAGTCTGTTTCAGAACAGTAAAACATGTCAACATAATTCACAGTTAAGTTAACTAAAGTTAATAAGGTCAAAGGTGACGCCAAATCCTCCAGCATCGAGCCTCCACAGGCAGCCGCTCAGCCCAGTGCATCATTGGAAATCTTTTGGCTCTTTGTATGTCACGGACAGAAAACATCACGACCAAAGTCCCC
>NW_015774730.1:0-863 GCF_001515625.1 Sinocyclocheilus rhinocerous
CCGGTTCCCGTCTCCTTCTTCCCGTGACTACGAACTTTGTTACAAATTGTAATTGTAAGTTAAAATGCATTATAATATTGAAGGTTTGTTTGCCATGTTTTAATGCATTATACTTTCTAAAGGTATATATGAATAGATTAGTATTAGAACGTGTTATTACTGTGGTTACAATTATTCATGACATCATACAAAGCATTATAAGGTGCATTACTAGGCATAATTGATGCATTAAAACTTTTATAATGCATTATACATAAAGGCTTTAAGTGTTATGAATTTTTTTTTTCAGCCCTACGTAACAGTTACATATTTTGTGTCTCGTGTTCATCTATCAGGTCTTCAAACAGACAGACAGATTTATAATGTCTTGATGCTTCGAGTCTCAGAAGGTAAGAAGCATTTCTCAGAGCCGACAATGATCATACTTCCAATAAGTTCTTTCTACTAAATGTCCCGGATAAAATATGACTTCCAAATGAAGCAAGGTCAAAGTGAATGTCAGAAAGAGTGATGAGCTACAGATTCAAGGACCGTGACTGAAGCGGAGTGTGTGTGTGTGTGTGTGTGTGTGTTTGACAGGTTGAGCATTCTAAAGATTTCAGATGTAAACACACAAACTCAAAGCCAGCTCCATCTAGCCAATACCACAGCGCTTGACTTACTGGGCTGCCTGATAACACTTTAATGATCTTCAGATTGCCGCTCCATCTGTTAGCGGCGTGCGGCTGGTACAGTTTGTAGTGCGGTTTACAGCAGCTGTGTCATGAATCGCAGGTGTAGAGGAATGAATCAAAGACAAATACACTGAAGCAGGGCCGAATTTACCTCTTTTCGTGACATAGGCAAAACTAATTTTTGGGCCC
>NW_015774731.1:0-869 GCF_001515625.1 Sinocyclocheilus rhinocerous
AGATCAGTGCCCATCAGACCACCTAGCATGGGAAGAGAAAGACAGCAAGAGAGAGATTTCAGTCACTTCATTGCAACTGACATCCACATCCTACCACAAAATCTTCCTTCTTAAAGCTGTCAGGTCATTTATTCAACGCCCTCAAGCCACAGAGATCTTCCTCCCTCCCAGCACGTTTAATAGCGATGGAGACCAAAAGACAAATAAAACGTGACAGAGACGTGTGTGTGTGTTTGTCTAAGAAGAACAAAACACTGTCCTTTTCCACCTCAACACACTTTTCTAAGGGGGAAGCGATGTGGCCGGCTGGGCTCGGTCATGGTGTCCAAGAAAAATTACACATTTTTATTTTTAAGCATGCAGGGGAGCAAGTGTGGTCAGAGGCGTGCAGGCTGGGCCAAAACTCATATTTAGACAAGCGCTCCTGGAATACAGAGCTGATTGCATCAGGAGAAAGCAGTTTTAATGACAGAGCTGTGGGTGAGAGACTCTATGTAATGAAGCAAGACAACACAATGACAACAAACGGCCAGCAGGATCGTGCTGTACGAACATCGGTCACAGGAATTATAGACGAAAGGATGAATGGATAGAAATATAGAGGAATGCTGATTATTAAATTAAATATTAATAATAGTTCATTATTCAGGTACATATTTAAAATATGAAGCCAGCATGAAAGAGAATTTGTCATTTTAATAGTATTTTTAATTATTATTTTAAAATAGTATTTTTTCTTGCCTCCGTGGCTTTCACTGAAAAAAAAGGTGTGCAACGATTTTCACTTCACTTTTTTTTCAGTGTTGCTTGCATCAGCAGAATAGAAAAGTTGATTCAGAGGCAATGCAAGATATTTTATTTTAATTAAA
>NW_015774732.1:0-869 GCF_001515625.1 Sinocyclocheilus rhinocerous
CTGTATTTAAAATTAAGTAATGTTCGCATAAAAGTGGATCAAGAGTAATGAAATTTTTTTCTGTAAACCATGGCATGAATTGTTTTTTATTCTGAACCTGGATACAGACTCTGGACTTCTCTCTGGAGGAGCGTCTGTGTCTGGCTGAACTCACTCTGGCACTGGACAATGAGTTGCTGGTCAGTGGGAATGGCATCCATCAGGCTGCTCTGGTCTCCTACAAGAATGAGATAAACTATTTACAGTGAGTGTTATTGATCTGTATTTTTTTCACAAAACGTCCTGTTACAAAATGTCCAGTAATATTGTGCTGTAATATTGGCTGGTGTTAACCATGCAAAAGACAAAATGTACATCAGAATGAATGATCTTCTCATGCTGTTGTGGATTTGTGTTCCAACTCTGTAGAGTCGTGGCAGACCAGACCTGTCAGGAGAGGGACAAAGCCAAGGCAGACCTAGAACTGGCTGATCGCCGCAACCTACAGCTTGTCAGAGAGGTGGATGATCGCCATGCAACAATGGAGTCTCTCAATGAGTCGAAAATCAAGTACGGCTGCTCTCCTCTAGTCAGTATGTAATCACATCTGATGAAGACGCATGCACGTGCTCTACAGTGTCACAGTCTCTTTTTTTAGTTTTTGTTTGTTTGTTTGTTTCTTTGATGTAGGGGTTTGGAGCAGGAGTTCCGGGATAAACTTATGGTACTGAGGAGCGAATCAGAGTATGAAAGTGAGGTGCTTCTAGAGCAGGTAGAGAAGGAGCGGAAGAGACTCCAGGAGGAGCTAGAACTGCTCAGGGCTCAGGACGTTAGCCTTCAGGAGGACATTTGCACTGCTGCTAAGGTAACCACTGACATTATTATTATTA
>NW_015774733.1:0-869 GCF_001515625.1 Sinocyclocheilus rhinocerous
AAAGACACAGACCAACGCTTATCTGCTGTAATTAGGAAAAGCCAAAACTTCCTTCTCTGCACTAGAGAGGATTAGTGGGACTCCTTTATTTGTTGTTATTTTGTTTCACAGAATTTTATCTGTAGGTCAGAGATAAAACGAGGCTAAGTTAGTTAGATGTTTGATTGTTTATGATTTTTAAAACAACACATTCATTGATGGTCTGTAATCTAGGGTGTAAAGTCTATTTCAGCATATTGGGTTTTTTAAATAATGGGTTTAATTATCTCCTCACAGTAATACTAATGCAGTGCATGTTTGATCTTTACTATAAATAGGCAGATATTCATTTATTCATTTATTTATTTTTAACTAATATTAGCTTTGCTATTTTTTACAGCGTGTTCCACCTTGTGAATCTCTTGGGAAAAAAATGCATGCATATGCCAATTATTAAGTTCATATAGATAAATCAAGAATTTCTCACTTTAATGTGGTTGTCTGAAATCTTTGCTAATGCATTACTTTATTACTACGTAGTTATTATAGTTAGTAGTTATTTACTACTACTATGTTATTATACACATTTTATATGCAGTATGATAATTATTTATAAATAAATAAAACCGGTTCTGCTTTTGGCTAGGACACGTCACCTGAATCAGTAGTAAAAATATTGGGCAATCTTTAAAAAAAAATGTATTTTAAGGTGTCACTGTTATAGAGTAATTACACAAACAAGTACTGAGTAGTATTGATTAACAAGATGTATAGCTGTACATGCAGTACTATAGGGTTAGTTTTGTTTTAGATTCAGTTGCTTGTATTTATGCATAATTTACTAGTATTACTATAGTAAGTACATGTAACGTGTAACAAGGACACTGTAA
>NW_015774734.1:0-869 GCF_001515625.1 Sinocyclocheilus rhinocerous
GTCAGAGTGCCATTATTTCTTCCATCTCCATCCAGTTTGATCTTGTTTTCAAATTCAGGCTCTGGGTATTTAAAGTCAAAATTAAGGTATCCCATGAACTTAAAGCCCATGATGTCTTTTTTGTACCAAAGAATACGGTCATAGTTTGGTATATTGTGTGTACATTTGATCACAGCAGATTCATCCTGGTTCTTAATGAGGTCACCAGGTGACTGGAAAACAGTTTTACCAAAACATGCAGCTGTATGAGAGAAAACACACATATACAATGACAATCTGTGTTATTGGTGTAAAACAAATACACATAATAAACATTAAACAAAATTGTATTACAAATGGTTACCTGTGAGGCATACTAGAGAAACACAAACACTTGTAATAATGCTAGTCATCTTTGCTTTTAGTGACAGTGCTGTGAATTAAATGCAGGAAAGCACTTCTAGTAGGAAATGATGTCATTTCTGGGGGCACTGACAACAAATTAGTGAGTTATAGAAATTCCACAAAAAGGTTAAAAGAGAAAATCATAATTAACAGTAATGGATTTCTCTTGTTATCTTCCAAGCCAATAATATGATGATTTTTATTATTCTTTAAACGTGCATTCATTTTAAAATCGCTAAATTGTGTATATTCTTCAATGCTGTCCAGATTTAGCATTACCATAGAAAGGACTCTAGGATGTTCTAGGATGCTAAGTATATAACTGGTGTATCAATTTAATTGACTCTATGAGGTCAAAATGTGGTGGGATTGTTCTATTCTCACATGGGATTCCTCAAACACTCTTAGACATTTGTGTGCATGTTATTTAACAAGATAATTCACCTCAATGTTGGCAGCAAATCAAACCCTGGGCCCTTCGCAGG
>NW_015774735.1:0-869 GCF_001515625.1 Sinocyclocheilus rhinocerous
TTTAAAACCATCCCTGGTCCATTTTAGACCATCAGGAAGCCTTGGGTCACCGTTTAACCATTTTCCAACTAAAATGGCTTCACTTTTTTCCAGTTTACCTTTGCAGAAGAAAGTATTAAAATCATCCAAAATCTTTAAAATCACATTGACATAATTGGATTCACTAATTATAATAATGACATCATCAGCATACAGTGATAGCTTTAAAGTATTAACACAATTTGGTATACATAATCAACGCACATCATTTCTTAATTTATTTAACAGGGGTTCTATGGCTAAGGAATATAACATGCCTGACAGCGCACATCCCTGTCTGACACCCCTATACACCCTAAACGGAGAGCATAGGTCACCATTAATCTTTAATATACTCTCAACGCCACAGTACATAACTTTAATCATTGAAATAAAATCAGAATTAAATCCAAAAGCCTTTAAAACACTCCATAAATACATATATTCAATTCTGACAAAAGCCTTCTCTTGATCAATTGAAATCAGCCCAAAATCTAAATCAAAAAGTTTTCCACAGTCTAAAATGTCTCTAATAAAAGAAACATTATCAAGCATTCTTCTTCCTGACACGCAATATGACTGATCTGGATGAATAATAGATTCAAGGACTTCACCAAGTCTAATTGCTAAAGCTTTAGACAGTATTTTATAATCATTACATAATAAACTTACTGGTCTCCAATTTTTTATTTCATTTAAATCTCCTTTTTTTGGCAATAAGGTAATGATCTCTCCGGCAACTTCTGGGCAATTGTCCATTTACCAGACTCTCATTAATAACAGATAATAATTCTGGACCCACTTCTACCCAAAAAGATTTATAAAATTCAATCGTGAAACCATCAATACCT
>NW_015774736.1:0-869 GCF_001515625.1 Sinocyclocheilus rhinocerous
CTCTCCATCACAGGGTGAGTAAAATGCTTAAATCTTCAAATATGTTTGGTCATACCACCTTCCAGATAACAGGGAATTGCTCACGCTGGCTTAGCAAAATGTTGGAAAGAATTTTGATCAGATATGTTTTCAGACGGTGATAAAGCAAGTAAATATTTACAGTATGTTTGTAAGCAAAACATCTTGTTTTACTTGCTCCATCAAAATCAAAACCAACAATCCAATAGCTACAGTTTCACCAAGTATTATCAAAGAGAAGCTGCTGGTTTCTGTATTAAATGAATGTGTTGTCTTTACAAACTGGACCAATTAATGGTTCAGTTGTGTGTATGAATGTTGGTAGATCATGTGTGTTCACACTGCCATCAACAGGTTGAGCTCAGAAAGGGTTTGGAGACATTCACAGACATCTGTTGTGCTGTTCTGTCTCGTGTCATCAAACTCTGTTCCTCTGAAAGGCTTGATAACAGTTCTTCTTTCTTCCACCTCGCTGTCTGTGGTCAGATGCCTCTAAACATCAAACGAGAGAGAGAACAAAGTGCTTCAGTGAACTCCGAGCCGGTCGAAGGTCTTTCTGTTATTAACAGGGATAATCAGCTACCTGCTAAATCATCCACCTGCTATGCAAATACTCAAACACACACACACACCTCCAGCACGCTACTTACTGGCCTCATATACAAAGTTCTGGGAGATTTGCATCCAAACCTCACAGCAGAGAGCTTCCTGATGAACTGAACGCCTCATGCATCATGGTAAAGTACAATTATTTCTATTTAGTTGCATGTTAGACATTCAGGAATACAGATGAAGATGCAATTAACATGTGATTGGTGTTTGAGCAGGTTTCAGATGCTACGAACACTGTT
>NW_015774737.1:0-869 GCF_001515625.1 Sinocyclocheilus rhinocerous
GATCAAATGAAGTTAAAAGTAACAATATACCTGTAAATGGACAAAAACATACCAACATTTGCTGGAAGTGACAGAAAAATGGTGAAAATGTGGCGCTGAAAATGTGTCGTGTTGTGCCGGTTGAAGACGCGGTGTCAGATGTTTTCTGGAATGCTCTGTGATCTGGAAGAGGTGATAAAGTTGTCATAAACTTTGAAGATTAAAGATGTTTGAGGTTTTGCCGGGTGTTAGCGTCTGGTGTAAAGTCTGTCAGGTAAATGTGGCCACGGTTTTTAAAAGCCAGTGTGTTAGCAGATTAACGATTTTGCACACAGCAAGTCACCACTAAGTACTGCCGCTTTGATCTGTGAGTTCCCATAAAGGCTTTTGATGGGGTAATATATTGCAATCTGAACATGCACACACACATTGCATTCTTATAAAGTTTCCATAAATTCCCCAGGCTTTATTTTACCAGTGCAGGCAACCTGGGTTAATAAGTATTTTTTTTAATGTTCATTAGTCTCTTTTTGTTGATGGCCGTCTGGTTCCAAACCTCCCCACCCCCCTTTGCTTTCATTGGTCGATTTGGACCAGGAGAGGGTGATTAAAGGTTGATTAGAGTAATTGGTCTTTTGGGTTAATGAAGGTGGCTGAGCTATTATAAATGTGTCTCAAAGGAAGTCTGAGCAGCTTTGAGTCTGGGAAGGGATTGTTACATACTTACTGCACACTGCACAATATACTCTGTATGCTGCCTACTGTTTTCTTGATATAAAGTGAACAATAGTATGCTTGTTGTTACGTGAATTATGATTGTCAAATGACCTCATTAGGACCTCATATTTAATTTAGTGAGCAGTGTCCAGCTGATTATTAGAAGTAAAAAT
>NW_015774738.1:0-868 GCF_001515625.1 Sinocyclocheilus rhinocerous
ATATATATATATATATATATATATTTGTATTAACTTTTTTTTTTTGAAGATAAGCATTTCAATAACAGTTCCACTGTTTGTTTACAAATCAAATCTGATATTTTAAAATGTGTAAAGACTGACAAAAGCACAAAGTTTAACAGGTAACTGAAAGGCTAAGTTAAAGAGACCACCTTCTGCAAACAACAGTCACATGCTATACAAAGATCTGTTAAAAACTCTGTTGAAAAAAAGTGTCTGCTCTAAATAAACAATTGGTGTCACTACGATCCATCCCCTGTGTCTTAAAGCTGTATCTTATCAGAGGATCGGTACTAGCCACCTCCACCCTGGGCTAAAGTCTCCAGAAGCAATAAAATATCTCTTCTCGGGGCTAGAGCAAACAGATTCATACTTTCATTTTCTGAATGTTACTTACAGCAACAGCAGTAACTGCAATGCAACTGCTATAATTGTTTTTAAGATCATTAGACCAAAATATGTCTATAAATATTGATAACCAGATAGAAGGTTACAAGTTACAAAACTAATACAAAACTCTTTCAATCACATTAATTTAGACAGTAGAAGCAGTTAAAAGCTAACTGCCCTTACAGTGACTAAACATTTCATCCTTCCTGGATTAACAATGAATGACACGGTTTAATCATAAGTCCAATTTGAAAATGTTTCCTCTTTACGAAAGGGACAGGTTTGTTTAAGAAGGATTTTTGGTGATTATCCATGTTTCTCTGAAAAAGAGGGAACAGTGTTCCTCGACCTCTACTGAGCTTGAGGTCAGGCCAAAGTTACATACGACACATGCTCTCATCTGTATTTAAACTTTACCATCTGATCAAAGCACAGACCTGTTAATATTTTTTTTTTT
>NW_015774739.1:0-869 GCF_001515625.1 Sinocyclocheilus rhinocerous
CCCCATTGACTTGCATAGTGTTTTTTTTCCATACTATGGAAGTCAGTGGGGACCAGCAACTGAAGATGAACTATCCCTTTAAATAGCACAGCCAAATAATGTTGCGTGCCATGAAGGTTGACTTTTATTTGCCAGGGTCTACGAATGCAATTCATGCTCTGTTTAACGTGCTGTATGGATTTTTAATGTTACTAAAGTATAAAAATACTATAATATGTTTGCAGATATTTAGGAAACATGTTAAGTTCACATACTTAATTGCTCTCGTTCTTGTTGCGTGTCCTCAGTCTGGCAACATCAGTATTACATACTGCACCTTTGAAGTGCTCTACTTTACTGTGTGTTCTAGATTGGAGATGGGATCCAGAGAAGCGTCAGCCCAAAGAGTATCATCGCATCTTGCACTGCTTTTTAGACAAGAAGGATAGCTGCTACTCTATCCATCAGATGGGTAAGGCATATAATGTGTATGTGTGTGTGTGATTGTGTTGTGACCGTTATTATTGGCCCAGCCCTCTCAATGTTCATTGCATATGTTTTGTTTTTTAAAAACCATTAGTTCACAGCAAGTGCACATCATTGCATTGTCTATCTGAAAGTCTCTGTGTGTGTGGGTACTGTACATCGCAGTGGTACTGCAGTCACGAGTATTGTGTGCCCTGTTTGTGTAGCTCAGATGGGCGTTGGAGAGGGCAAGTCTGTTGGCGAATGGTATGGACCGAACACAGTGGCGCAAGTACTCAAGCAAGTGTCATTTTTCTTTAAGATTGATATCTTAAAAATAATATTTTGTTGTTGGATACATTTGTCTCTTGCAGTTGATTTAAAAATTCCACCCTTTCAAATCTGATGGTCTGTCTTAAAAAAAA
>NW_015774740.1:0-869 GCF_001515625.1 Sinocyclocheilus rhinocerous
TAAATTAAAGATAAAAACAAAAAATGAGCGTCACACCATTGACCCATATTTCAAAGTATGACAAGATCTATCTATCACTGTAAGAGAGTGTTTTTGAAACAGTTAAGGCCATTTAGTGAGCATTGAACTGTCATGTGAGAGTGGCCTTAATAGAATGGTGCTTGTAGAATGGATCTCTGTGTTGTTGTGTCTTGTAAACGTGGGCTTAGTTTATGATATGCTAGAGTTATGATTGTGCGGTTTAAATGAAAAACTGACTGTCTGCTTTGTTGACCGTAAAGTGCTTTGGATTCTATTTCTAGGGTTTAAAAATTCTGTCAAAATTTGCTGTTTAATTTCCAGAGTGACAGCTGATGTTGACAGCTATATTGTTTCATTCTGTTCCATTTACATTACTATTGTATTTTATCTGGCAGCACCAACAACGGCCTCTGAAAATTAAATGCACGAACGGACACTTTGTAAAGACGTGGATCACAATGCTTTAAGTAAACTAAACAATTCATGTGATAAATGTATAAATATACATACATCTACCACCCCATTAGATCTTCCTAATTTGCTCCGTTTTTTTATTTTCTTGTGTGTGGCGCTACATCAGGGTGGGGGAGCATGCCGTGAGGCTCTCGAGGGAGGTATGTGCTTCCTGCTGCAACACTATTGTCTGCTCCTAAGGAGAAGCCCCAGTCTGCGACTTCACATGAATGACTTGTAAACATTAGGATAATTCCAGCACATTCCCTTCATAACCTTCCACAGTCACTGCTCAGCCCAAGGGCCTGCTAGTCAGCACATAAGACACGGCTTGTATTGTAGATACTGAGGTTCTGAGCTAAGGTTCTTTTCAAAGTGCTGCAGCAGACATTTCT
>NW_015774741.1:0-869 GCF_001515625.1 Sinocyclocheilus rhinocerous
GAGCAGGCACAGTCTCCCCACCAGTCAGCAGTCGGTCTCTCTCTCTCTGCCAGCTCATTCCCGGGCCTCTTTATGCGGTCTCTAAATGCCAATTACTGGAACAAGACGTTTGCTTTTTTTTGCATTTGCATGCTTGTCATTTGCATGTTTGTCATTTGCATTTGACCTTACTCAACACTTACTCTTACACTTACTCACCGCTCGTCTCCCAACTCTCTCTCCCGTGCAGACCTCGCTGAACCACGCCCCTCTCGCCACAACACCCACTTTTACTTTTGTATGACAGAAACAGGAGCGCTAGAAAGATTAAGCAAGCCAATAATTTACTTCTCTAATTTTTTTCAGCACTTAAAACAAATGTATATTTACACTCTGTCTTTCTTATCTTATCTTTTTAAAATATGATGAGGTAACATGTTAAAATAGGTAGAGAACAATTGTTTTAAAAATGTGTAATGCTTCGTTTTTTGAAATGCTTGTCTACTACTTGGATGCTAAATGCTGTATTTATTCCATTTGCGTATATTGGTAATCATATATTAGTCACATCAGACAGTAAATCACCTGTCTGTATGATGAGTATGAAAGACATAGTCTTATTTTGTTTTTAGGATGTACACAGAGCTGCAGGCTGCAAAAATATGGAATATTTATGAATGATTTTCTTTTCTGTTTCTTTCTTTTTTTCTTATTTTTGTAAGATTAAAATACAAGTTCTCTTTGTAATTGTTTCAATTGCATATTCTTTTGAATTAAAAAAAATCTTCAAGGAAATCATCTTTGAATGAATGGTTTAGTGATTAAACTCTGAATAACTGAAAAATTACTAATAAGTACATTTTAAAATAAACTGTAACCATGCCAGTTTT
>NW_015774742.1:0-869 GCF_001515625.1 Sinocyclocheilus rhinocerous
CAAAAAAAAAAAAAAAAAAACTTGGAAAACATGTTTTAAACAAAAAAACTTATATTATAAAAAAAATGTTACATTATAAAAATGTAGATTTTTCCCAACATTATGAAGTTTATACAAACATTTTATTAATATTATATATACATTTTTTTAAACGCGTTCAGAGCATGTACGTCTGCATTAGGAGGGACAAACTCTGCCGGGGGAGGATTCACAAACCAGATTAACAGGTTGAGTACAGTCTTATTAGATCAGACTTTTCACTAAGCCGTTAAAGAACATGTTTCATGTGTTTGTTTTATTCTGTTTGTGCTGGTGCCGTCTGATTGGTAAGTTCTAAAATCTTTTTTTTTTTTACGTTTAATTTCTTTACATTTGAGGGTAATAAAGCTACTGCTTCTAGTTTAAATTAGATTATTTTCATCCGCTGAGGTCTCTGTTTTTTGCTCGGAATTTTACATTTCCAGGCCTTCTATTGTGATTGTAAATTTCTCTTGCTCAGAAATTTCTAGTAAATTTTGAAAAAAGTACAAAGAAACTGAAAGTAACACACTGAATTAAACGTGAAATTTTAAAGTAGAAATGTATTTTGTAATGTATTTTTTTATGTAAATTATGTAACTTCCCACATTGCATTTACTGTACAGCAGTACAGCATGTTTAAAATACACTAAGTATCTGCTGCTGTTATGGATATTATTTTCTTTATATTTAATACAATCTACAGCTGATTTAAGGCTTTTTAAACTAAAGGGAGCTTTGTCCATGTTCATCAGGTGTGTTTGGTGCTGAAGCAAATGAAATACATTCAGTGTCAGTGATGGAGGGAGATTCTGTTACTCTAAACACTGATGTTACTGAATGCAAAGACG
>NW_015774743.1:0-870 GCF_001515625.1 Sinocyclocheilus rhinocerous
TTGATTAGTAAAAGCTCTATATAGGGTCTTATTATTCTAATTGTATTTAATTATTAAAAATAAGACATTTCTCAAGCAGTAAATGTGGATCTTTCAGATGAATTTCAGCAGTGCTGGTTTGGTCTTGGTCTTAACTCTGTCTCACCCTGCCTTGGTCTCGGTCTTGTCTTGGTCTCAACACACATTGGTCTTGGTCTCAGATTAGGTGGTCTTGACTACAACAGTAGTTATTATCATGTGCGGCCCTTACCTTGTACCCAGTCTACTCTCTGCTTCATGTTTGAGGCACTCATCTCGTAGGTCCTGACGGGAGCATTCACACAGAACAGGCAGCGTCGCCCTTCTTTATCGGGGAGATTCTGAGTGCGATGACGAAAATGAGAAAGTTAGGAGGCCTAATGCATTTATGATATTTATTTTACAGTGGAATAGAGTTATTGCTGATCAACCTCCACCACACTGCTCTCTTCCAGCAGGACCTCTCCCTTCTTTTCCTTCAGGTCCTCGTTGACATAGTATATCAGGCTACTGGGCTTCAAAACAAACCAGCGCTCCTGCCAGTTCCTGCGAACATGCCCCTTCTTTAACAGGTAGCCCTGATGGATAAAACAAATAGGAAACAGATAGAATGGGACTAAAAGACTTGAGAGAAAAAAAAACTTTTGTAAATGATTGTGCCAATGAAATGCCATGTGTAACACAATGCAGAAAGGACCATTCTGCTAAGAATCAAACATTAGGCCGATGTTAAGTGTAAGTAACATTGTAGTGTCGGCTGAGTTGCAAATGATTTGTATTTACTAGGATTCCCATGAGCTAACACACAATACAGCATCAACCTAGTGCGCTGCACGCAAAGCATCAGTCACC
>NW_015774744.1:0-870 GCF_001515625.1 Sinocyclocheilus rhinocerous
AACATTGTTACAATCATGTGGATGTGCATCATTCCTGCTGAAACGGGAGAAAATGGTACTAGAAACACCAAGGTCATAGGCTTAATTCCCATGGAATGCATGAAATTATTAATACCTTAAATGTACTGTAGGTTTCGTTTTGAAAGCATACAGTAAATGTAAATGTCTATAATTCACTTTTCCCAGATTAATTCACTGAAGTTCTGCTGGTCTCCTAAGAAGTGGCAGAAGTGACATCATTAAAGCCCCATTTAGTCTGTGGATGGTGGATGTGAAGATCCGGCAGCCATCTGCATGCAGTCAGAGTTTGTATGTCTTCCTTTAGTGTCTCATCCTCCCTCTCTTCACAGACCAGCCCTGATGATTTTAACCAGCTCTGCTGAGTGTCAGGCCACACACATCCCGCTTTAAATGGCCCTCCAGGTCTCTTGTAAATCTGCCAGAGCTGCTGCGGCCTCAGTCTCCTGCAGGTCTTTACAGCGGGAACAATACCTGATTTAAAGGCTAGGGAATTTACTGTTCCTGCTACAGCTATTTTTGCATGTAGCATCTGTTGTCTGCAAAGCTAAAGGTAGACAAATGCATTGAAGGGTGTTAAAGAGAAACTGGTTCATTTGGAAGGAAAAAAGGAGAGGCTCACTGAACAGGTGGTGGAAACACATACGCCATGAATTATGAAAGAAAGGAAAGCGCTTCAAAAGATTGTTTGCTTTAACGTTTTCAGCCTCCATTCAGAGTGAAAAGACAATGTAAATGCATGGAATGAGTTATATAATAGCACAACAACACATAGGGAAAGAACCTGCAGGGTTAAATTTCAAAAGTTAAAGTTTCATAAGTTTCATAACTAAATTAATTAATTAAATATAA
>NW_015774745.1:0-870 GCF_001515625.1 Sinocyclocheilus rhinocerous
AAAGCATAATTTTCTTTCGGTACACCAAAGTTTTTGATGACAATCCCATATGACTCAATAAATAGAAAGAGACAAGCCTAATGACTAAAGATGGTTTGAAATCAAATGTATTGTGAAAAGTGCTATACAATCAAAAACAAATTTAATCAAATTAAAAAGTGTGATCACATTTGCCATTGTTCATCATATTTTCACAGATGAAATCCAGTCATTTAAATAGAAATCTATGGGAGCGTGAATTTCAAGAAATATATATATATATTTTTTTTTTTTCTTTTTTAAGAAAGAGTACGATTTTGCCACAGATTTCACGACAGGTTCTATTTGTTTACATGGATTTGCCATATTAAGCCATTCGGCAAAATTTTAAAAGGAAGAACTGTTATTAACCAGATAATGATTCATAAAATTACAAAATATCAAACCATGGAGCTTTTTTGCCTACAACATTTTACAGCTAATTCAATAATGTGATTGTGCTTTTAATTAACCATAGCTGGTCACCCAAAAATAGAATGTTATCCTTGTTTTGTTTTTGTTTTTTGGTGGTGGTGTTGGCTAATATTAAGGTACCGCAGTTTTACTGTAGTACAGTAGTAACTGTTATTTTAAATGGAAATAGTAGTTTCCATGGTGAAAATTTCAAAGGGATTATTTTCTCAACATATTTTACTAAATCTATTTGATGCAGGACTTGCTTTTCTTCGATCTTTCTTTACTTCCTATACCATGGAGTCTGTGGAAGATTATATTGCCATATGAAGGGGGAAAAAAAGTGTATGCACCTATTAGAATTTAGAATAGTTTCATATATTAAGTAAATCTAGTCCTTACAAATTTGTATGTTTGTGTAACACAGTTTATGTTGCG
>NW_015774746.1:0-870 GCF_001515625.1 Sinocyclocheilus rhinocerous
AATAATGCATTCATTATAATGCCTTAGGAATACCCTTGTAATGTGTTATAAATACGGGCTTCATAGAAACTGTTAAAACCAGAAAAACCTGCAATGAAATGTTTCACTTTCACCATGTCTGCTGCAGACGTGTAGTGCAACGCAACTAAAGGCAAATCTTCTGACATGAAGGACAGTATCTGTGTGAACCCCCCCCCACCACCACCACCACGACCTCAGTGGGCGACTCATACTTTACACAATCACTGCTGTACACAAACATTAATTTGCAATGATCTAGTTTCGATTGATTGATTATTTAATCTAGGTTACTGTCCATGGAATCTGTGCCACTGATGTCAAGGTCAACACTAAGGAAGATATTGCCACTGATGTCACCCTCACTAGGGACCTGTCAGGATGTGATACTTTCAAAACCCAAAGAAGCCTTACCAGCCCTCTTGCCATCATCACTGGTTTGGTGAGACAATCACTTTTTTTTAATATATCATACCATCTGCTGGGTGAAGCTTTAAATCATTGCTTCTTAGTCTATTTTTTATTTTAAAATTCAATTCAATTAAATTCTGTTTCATTAATTATCATCCTCAGTGCAATTTACCAATTACAGAATGTTTAAATAAACAGGTAATGATTAGGCAAGTAAACGCTAACCAATATTGACAAAAGCAGGATATCATACAGACTGAGCCAACAACAGGTGAAAAAATAATTTTCAAGAAACAGATAATGTACTTAAAATTATATTTGTTTGTCAAAAGCAATACCCTCTGTCCAAGCTGATTGGCAGTACCCAGACTTGCAACTATAAGTTCGACAACCAGAAGAAGCACATGACCTCTGCCACGTGCACAGAGAAGCACATATTCC
>NW_015774747.1:0-870 GCF_001515625.1 Sinocyclocheilus rhinocerous
ACTCCCGCATAGGCTCTTTTCTTTTTTCTTTTTTTCCCCAGAATGCCTACATAGTTACACATCAATCTGAAAAACTAGGCCTTCTGAACAAAGCTGGCAAAGAACCTGTTTTGGCAAGAAGGCTTTTCCGCTCTTGAGTAGCCACTTCTCTTTGAATATGGTCTTAACATGTAAAACCCAAATACTCCCAAACAACCTTTCTTGTTTTGGCACCATATCATCTTCGGCCCCTGCAGCGTTTGCGATTTCTTTCACCATTGTTGGTGAAATTGTATGAGATTGTACAAAACTTGGATTATACAAATATGTATGACATTTATAGTTTATTGTTAATGGTGAGGTTTAGGTTTGGGTTGAAAGTTTTTTTTACAACCTAGCTTATACAACTTACTATTTTGCAGTCTTGCACAAATGATTATGATTATGGCCAGATCCAACATACAAACACTGTTAATCATTGTGTATGCAAACTTTGGAAAAGCAAATGTAAACTAATCATGCTCATTTGTCTTTCTGGATATATTTCCCACATGAATCTTCTCATGACACATCAGAGTGGGTACCCAAGCTTTTCTGGCAAGATATCATCATTAAGCTGGTGCTTAATATTGCATTAAATCTGATTAAACCTATACATTTCACAGTTTCTCCATGTCAAAGTTTTTGTCATCAGATCTGTTCATTCAATTTCTGGTCATATATTTTCTGTTGGGAAACATTTTGGCGTATTCATACAATACCTCATAATACAATAGTTTAAATTGTGTGCTTTCAATAGACCATACACAGAATATTTCCACACAAACATACAGTAAGCAATTGCCTGCAATTGGACAAAAAAAAAAAAAAGGAATGGACTATGATGCTCAT
>NW_015774748.1:0-870 GCF_001515625.1 Sinocyclocheilus rhinocerous
ACACTGAGTGTGATAAAAGCAGATACTGCAACAGAGTTCTGAGTGAATTTGAAGATTTGTTTATTTTGTCAAGTTACACAAAAAGTGTGAGAATATTTAGTTTTGTGTATTGGACATAAATCAAATGCTAGCTATGAAATTAGCCATAGCAAGTGGTTTCAGCCACAATGTTTAAAATAAAATTTCACCACAGTTATTTCCACCACAGAGTATTGTAATTTTAGCGAAAACTCTGGGTTACAACAGTAATGTTGCGTCCATCTGAAACCCGGGTGATTTAATAACATTAATTTTTCACCGTTTAGCTTTTCGCATTCTTTGTCAATCAAAATGTCAACACACCTGCAAAACTGTCAGCAACAAAAATGAAGGAACGTTTATTTATTAAATACTTTTGTGAAGGAGGAAGCGAGAGGAAGCAAATTCTGCCTCGTCTTTTACACTCTCTCCCACTTGAGGGCGCTGTTACTCCTACTATAATTTTAACGTCGCACCAGATCCACGCATATCAAAGCTTTGAAATGTGAGCCACATATGTGTAGCATGTTATGTTCTGGTTTTTAATACGTTGCGATATGTCATTGTAATGACCGCATGGGATAATATTTTGGTGCTGGTTTATTAAATAATTTTTGTCCATTATTTGTTAAACATGAAAATGAAATATGAGTGGTATATAAAGAAAGGTGTTCAAATCTCTCTCTCCACCAGAGATGATCAGAGAGGTGGTAAAAATCACGAGTGGGAGGGAGTGAGACAGGTGATCTCTAGAGTTTGATATATGCGCCCAGGCGTGCGGTCCCACAGTCACAGATGATGTGCAGCGCCGCCGTGCCATTGATTTTGTCTGTCCTTGTTCAGAATTCGTAA
>NW_015774749.1:0-870 GCF_001515625.1 Sinocyclocheilus rhinocerous
TCCCCTGAATCTCTCCAACTAACGATGTCCTTCAATTAATTACCGGGTTCCTGTCTCCGCTGCAAGCTAGTGCTAGTCAAGAGAAAAATAAATGAAAGGAATTGTTCACCCACAAATGAACATTCACTTGTGTGGTTCACAAACTGACTTTCTTTCTTCTGTCAAGCACATAAGGAGATGTTTAGCAGAATGTCCATGCTGCTCTTTTCCTTATAATGAAAACAGTGGCCACAGACTGTTTAGCTGCAAAACGTAATTTTATTTGCACTTCTGCATATTCAAACCCAATATCATTTGGTGTCATAGATATAAAACCTGATGCAGGAGGGAAGATGATGCAGATATTGACTTAAATTTCGGTATATTCCTCACACAAAGCTATTGTATGATTTTCGAAGTGTTGAAATATATTACACAAATTGACATGAACCACTATTTTTGGAGCAGTGTTGTAAAAACGACCACGAATTGTTTTGGTAATGTAAATACTGCTGGAAAAAAAAGAGAGATGAAAAACTGTAAATGTTTCATTTGGAAACTAACCGAATTAAAGTTAAAATAAAATAAAATGACTCAAATAAAAATAATAATGACTTAAATTTAAGTTTGTTTCTCACACAAGGCTATCGTATAGATTTTGAAGAGTTGGATTGTATAAGTGATATGAATAACTATTATACTGTACCTAAATTATGATTTGTTTGGAGCAGTAAAACTAAAACTATTAATATTTTTTGTTAATAGTTTTTGGTACATGTTACATGCTAAAATAAAATAAAAATACTGGATGAAACTTGAAAAACCTACATTTTGAAGTAAAATTGAAATAAGTTGAAGTACTAAAATTGTTGTAAATATATATGTATATAT
>NW_015774750.1:0-870 GCF_001515625.1 Sinocyclocheilus rhinocerous
AAAAAAGTAAAGAAGCTGACATGACAGCAAGAAAACACTATCTTACTATCCTATTAAACACATCTCTAGAAATGTAATCTATCTTAAGATTTGTCTGATTTATTAATCATCACAGAATACTGCAAAAGTCATTACCATTACTGCTACCATCACCATGGCTGTCAATGTCATCATTTCCACCAACATCGTCACCATAATGAACAATAGAAATCAGCAACCTATTAAAGTAATTGTCGCTATAATTTGTCACTATACATCCAAATGTATGTATTTCCCAAAGATAAACACATTGAAGTTCCAAATGGAGCAACACACATGATAGCTCAATAGGTAAAGCATAGCACTTGCATCAACAGTCATTGGTTTGTTTTCTACAAAAAAAACAAAATAAAAAAAATACGAAATAAAAAATAGACATTGATTTCACTTTTTAAATACCTTATAACATGAGGATAGTTCAAACTAAAATTTTATCTTCATTTACTCACCCTCATGTCATTATAAACCCGTACGACTTGCAAAAAAATGCAAAAAACTGTTTTAGTCTTGTCACTGACTTCAGTTTTATTAACAAAAACTCTTCATAATACCTTCTTTTGCGTTCCACAGAAGAAAGAACTCATACAGGTTTGTAACAACATGAGGGTGATGTCCTTGCATTAGGGTCTACTGTATGTCTGTAAACCTCAGGTGTATAATGAAATGTTCAGCCAGGCACATTTTTGCACTTTTTATCCTGTGCATTAAGCTGAATTTAGCAGGCGAGTATGTTCTTATCTCCAAAGGTGTGATCTTAAGCTCAGACACCTTGTATAGACTCTAAAACCTGTGTTATACTTTCCGCGCGTACAATCCGGACTACTTGCAATT
>NW_015774751.1:0-870 GCF_001515625.1 Sinocyclocheilus rhinocerous
AGCCTGGACCGCCGCTGTTTGTCAGAATCCAAACAGACATCTCGCGCTCATCAATGTGGGCCTCACCACTGATCGGCTACAGTTCAGCATGTGTCTGCTGGACCGCTGGGACTACATGATTGCTGTGGGTGAGTGAACATGTTACCTAGGAGCTTTTTGTATGAGTTTTTGGCATTTTAATGAGCACAGGCTGTAATAAATTACTATTGGAATCAAACAGTCCGGATGAAATGCTTCCAAATATGGACACCTATTTAATGAAACAAAGTACAGAGAATCTCATCAAGGCACTGTTTAAAGGAATAATTGACACAAAAATTTAACTTATGGGTCATTCACTCACCTTCCTGCCATTCTAAACCCATATGACTTTATTTCCTCAATGGAACACAAAAAGCAGTATTTAGCAGAATGTTCCCACTGCTCTTTTCCATATAATGAAAGTGAATGTATATTAAAATCAAGCCCCAAAAATTGCAAGAAGGCACCATAAATGTAGTCCAAAAAACTAATGTAATATATTCCAATTTTTCTGCACCCACTTTTTACTTTTTCACTTTTTCTATGAACGACTCACTTCTTATTAAAAATTGCACACCCCTTGTGAAAAAGAAGTTCGTTTAAGTGTATTGAATGTGCACTTGCAGTGTACTTCAAATCTTAACTGTACATTTAAAAAAAAATGTGCTTGCAGATAATATGAATTATGAAATAAAAGACCAATAAAGTGTACTTAAAGAGGATACACTTTTATTGTACTTTGAAGAAGTGTGTTATTCAATATTACATTTAAAGTTAATATATTTTAAATGAACAAAATCATTACTTCATTACAAATGTGTAATTACAAATATATTTAAATACATGACA
>NW_015774752.1:0-870 GCF_001515625.1 Sinocyclocheilus rhinocerous
ACAAAAATGATCTTGTCTGCTGTTATTCCATAACTCATTAACACAGTGGTTATTTGATCATGGATATTTTCGCTGTTTTTTTTTTAGATTACTGTCAAATTCCACTGGTGCCAGAATGCGACTTTCCAGATGCCACTTCTCGTTGATATAGTATAGATATAGATATGTAAGGACAGCATATGTCCTCTTGTTAAATTCGTCTGTCCACATATCTGTGGAAACAGCAATCCCACTGTATTCCAAAACTTTTTGGATGGCCTCTGAAAGTTTTTCTTTACCAGCGGATAGCATCAGCGTCAACTGCACCGTACTTGGCACCGATGTTTATTAGTGTTTGGGCCACTTGGAGGAATCCTTTGCCTGAGACAACATCGAAGGGGCGTATATCTAGGCAGCACAGGTCCACGAATGCATCCACGAGACTAGACTTAACTTCCAGTGGTATTTTTTTGCTGTCCCGACAAACGTAAGAACTTAAGGTGTTTGTCTGACTTGACTGGCCTTTTGATTTAGCACACATGATGTACCATATTCGAGGTACCAGTCTTGTGGCTTTCATATACATACAGTACCTCACAGCCGTTGCATATTACATACCCAGCATTTGATTCCTCCTCGTTAACCACTTCGCTAAAATGCTCCCACACGGCACTTTTCTTTCCTTCCTTTTGTTTTGTTTTTAATTTTCTCTCGGATCTGTTTCGCCTTCATTTCTGCTTTCAGAAATGGACCCCCTTGTCCCGCCGCCATGCATGACGCACATATTTTATTTTTTTAAATGAGTGCAAATTAGCGTCTGCCTGATGAAAAATGCATTTAAAACACATTCGTATTTTAGAGAAATGTAGTTAATATTTGCATCATTAATGA
>NW_015774753.1:0-870 GCF_001515625.1 Sinocyclocheilus rhinocerous
ACTCCAGCCCACATTTAGCACTCTCAATAACAATTGCATTTTTCTTAGTAAACAACCTTGAAGAACATTCTGTCGCGTTCAAGCCATATGCTACGACACTGTGACACTTCACTTCGTACAAATAATAAGCTATAATTTCAGCATCTGTTGGATCCATGGCCTTTTCTGCAAAAAGGTTATTGCTCGTTCTATATTTACAGTCTTCAGCTTATATTTATGTCTGTTAAACTTACCTTCAATGCCAACAATGTTGGTTCCCTATGTTACTTTTTAAAGCAAGCTCATTCTCAAACTTTGAGTCATATCAGCAGGGGCGAAGGAACATACAAAAAAAAATCCTTGAGTGTTTCATTGGTGGAATAACCTTAGTTGCACTTTCCCACAACAATACAAGTTGTCAAGCTTCAAAAAATGACTAAATTAATATCAAAGCATCAAGTGTGCACAAGTTGTATGCGCTACCTCTTTGAACTCCATTCATGAACAGAGCAGCACTGATATTCTTCTAAACTGAGTTCCACTGAAGAAAGAAAGACATTTGGATTGGAAACAATGTGAGGATGAGTAAATAAAAACAGATTTGCAGTCTCTGTGTGAGCCATTATTCACAAAGTAACACAACAAGCCTTAATACAAAGCTCATTTTTAGCAGTGTCAACTTTGAGGAATGTGAGACCACCACTAACGACAGATTTTATTGGTTTTCGGTCTGTTTCTGTGGAACACCATGTCATTGGCACCTCGCTATATGTTAGCCAAGATTTTTATTTTTTTTTTGCATTAATTTTACAACCAAACAAGGTACATAATCACATTCCAGAATATAACCCATCTTATTCAGCCTTGGTTGAGCATAACCAAAAACAGAAC
>NW_015774754.1:0-866 GCF_001515625.1 Sinocyclocheilus rhinocerous
ATGGTTCTTTCTGAACTGAGCATGATCACATACACTCACACCCCAGCGAGACACGAGTTAAAGCGACTTAATTTCATGGCGGACGTCCTGCTGTGCTGCACAGAATGTGCTAGCGCAGTTTAATGAGCCTGTTCGGTACACTAGTGTTTGATGAGAAACTCAGAGTATGAGTAAAATTATTTCACAGCATGGTGCTGCCATCCCTGCTCCATTTGCTTTGTTGTTTCACATTGAGGCCCCTAGAAATTTTAGATGCATTAAATGTATCTTTTCTTTGGCTTCTTGCCCACTTTTATTTCATTTGAATACATTGTATGACATTTTTAAATGAGGAAATGTTCAAAAATAGACCAGTGTGTAATTTTATGCAGTGGTATTATGTATTTTGACAGGCTTGCAGAGGGCCAGAGCGCCCGCTCCATACCGCAGAGACTTTGAGGCTAAACTTCGCAATTTTTACAGGAAGCTGGAGGCTAAAGGTTACGGCCAGGGACCAGGAAAAATCAAGTGTGTTAGATGGATGGATGGATGGACAGACATGATAAATAGATAGATAGATAGATAGATAGATATTACATTGATTTTGATTTGGTTTCATTTTGTGTTGCTATCGAGGCTCATCATCAGAAGGGAACATCTACTGGAAGGCACCTTTAATCAAGTTATGGCCTACTCACGCAAAGAGCTCCAGAGAAACAAGCTCTACATCACCTTTGTAGGAGAGGAAGGGTCAGTCCACTGTGTTCTCATTCACATGCATGTTATTGACAGACATACAAACCAGAACTTGGATCTTAATTGATCTAAAATATTGCGTTCACGTTCCCTATAGTTTGGATTACAGCGGCCCATCGCGGGAGTTCTTC
>NW_015774755.1:0-870 GCF_001515625.1 Sinocyclocheilus rhinocerous
ATAGATCCTACTATATGTGTTTGTGTGTGTTGTATGTATACAGTGTCTACAATTTATTTTTTATTCGTTGTATACAGTGTCTTCCGGATGTGTAAGATATTGAATGACATAACTGGGCATGCATATAAATATATCATGTTTGCACAGCTGATTTCTACTAACAGGAATTGACTAGAGGTGGTTATATCATTTGAGCTTTGTGCGTACCAGTGAAAATGGTTTTCTGTGCACAGTATCACCAATCAGTACTGCAACATACGACAAAATATCTTAATTGATTAACAAAGTGATTAGTATATATAGGTTAAATGAAGGTCAGTTTAAGGCAAAGAGAATTTTGCATGACTTGGTTTGATGTGAATCCGTATATGTGTGAGTTCATATAATATTATTATATTAACTTTTGGACTCCACTCTAATGAGTCATTAAGTCAATAAAGACCAGGAAAGAAAGGAAGAGAAACAGACAACAGGAAGAAATGCAGAAAGGTGGAAATAAAAAATGTAGATATAAATAAAACTAAATTATTAATTGAACTTCTGGCGTGTGTGCTGAAAGCCTTGAAGGATGCTCCTATTCTTTCTGCTTTATATGTGGCTGAGTAAAATGGAAATGTTCTCATTAGAGACAGAGAGAGGAAGTTAAGACCTTGTTTCCGCAGTCCTTCTCATAATTAGGCAGCAGATACATAATTAATCTGGCCATTAATAACTGTTCATCTGGCTGGCCCCAGTGCTAGGTTTGATTGACAGCCAAAGGGCTGTGACTTAAGGTTAGGAAAGGTCCACTGGTCTTTGATGGAATGCAAAATCAGGCTTCAAACAGAGCTAGGCTCACTTCCTGTTTAATGAGGTCTTAAAACATGCTGT
>NW_015774756.1:0-869 GCF_001515625.1 Sinocyclocheilus rhinocerous
CCATGACTTATCACCAATGTGCCCTTGAGCAAGACACATAACTCCCAGTTGATCTGTGGGGATTGTTCCTGTAATGTAAATGTAAATGTAAGTTCATGGTACAGCTCCATGCTGCCATTGCATGAACATCATAGAAACATTATCTGACTCTATAATAGAAGTCAAGTCAAGTCATGTTTATTTATATAGCGCTTTATACAATACTGGTTGTGTCACAGCAGCTTTACAGTGTCAAACAGTTAAATAGTTTGTCAATAATGCACGAGGAAAATAACGAAGAGTCATTTTTCCAGCTAAAGTCAGTTCATTGAAGTAATTTGTTAAATGCCACCTTCAATTTTTAACACTGTATGTTTAGATATTTCCTGTACTGGTGAGTCTACCAGAAAAGACTGGTCCTATAAAAGGCTCAAGGAGAACAAAGCCATCAAAAATTACCTTCTGACATTTTATCTGCTGGTAGCAATCACCCAGGTGACACAAAGAAAACACCAAGGTTTTTGACAACAGACATGGATCACTGGCTTTTGGGGCATTTACTGAATGTCATGGCTTAGCTTGTGTTATGCTAGGCTAAAGGTCCTGAGCTTAACAACAAAACCTAACATCAGTTTCTCTTCCAACGGCCCACAACAGGTAAAAGTCAGCATGAAACGGCATTCAAAACCCATATAATATCCGTAATCCTGGCATCCCACTAGCTGGTTTTCAGTCATAAGCTTAATTTACATATGGAGAATCAGAGGGAGTCACATTTAAACATATTTATTATGGCATTTGATGCTTGCGTTTTTAAAGGAATAGTTCACCCAAAAATGAAAATTGTCATCATTTAATTGCCCTCATGTCAGTCTAAATGATTTTCTTGC
>NW_015774757.1:0-870 GCF_001515625.1 Sinocyclocheilus rhinocerous
ACTATAGTATGGTTCAAAAACACTATAGTATTTACTATAAATTACGATAGTATTTTTAAATAGTAATATTTTGTTATGAGGGGTCTAAGTACCACAGTTGAATAAAATCCCTAATGAATTTATGATGCTAGCTGGAAGTCTTAAACTATCACCCATTTTGACTGAAAGATAAAGGCTGTGATATTAATGTTTCCCACTAGAGGGAGCCACAAGATAAGGAATCTTTTAGGCCCAATGTTTTTTTCCCATATTAATTAAAATAGAAATAAATGCATATGTCTAATTCATTTGTATGGCAATATTACTTTATTTATAATTAGTGTACATAAAATCTTTCAAATGCTCATAGATCACTAAATGTTTAAGCTTCATAGACGCCAATACAACATATTTCAAGTTTCCAGATATAATTAAATATATTGCTGTCCGTTTAAAATGAATAGACAATTTTATTTGTATTTTTCAAAGTCATATATATTATAACATTTATATAAAGACACATATTTTATATTGTGGTATAAATAATAAAACAGACACAGAGAAATAAGTTTGGATATGCATATTATAGACATAAATATAAATTAAAAGGACCTAAAGATATATGCTTCAGAAAGTTTTGAGCTGCACATGATGTCTTTACATTAATTTGAAACTGACCTGTGACATCCTTTGACATATGATTCATCTTAATTTAAATGTTGAATATAAGCCACATATTTTTACTCCACATACGCCTATATTATGATCACATGCCTTACAGCAGTAAACATAATTTTTTACATCAGATCATAAACATGTAAATGGCAACACTATAACACATCCAAAATGTACAACACTCATGCTCACACACATACTTCAGTAGAAAAAATG
>NW_015774758.1:0-870 GCF_001515625.1 Sinocyclocheilus rhinocerous
AGCAATAATGATAATTTGTTGATAATAAGGATGTACTAGTTTTGTCATTTTACCACTGACATCTTTGTTGACTTTCTAGATTTGTCGTTTCGTCTACTTTGTTGATTCTAATGGCAGTGCACTATTTCATTTTTAGTTTTGTTGTTTCGTCCACTGACATCTTTGTTTATTTTAACGGTAGTGAACTAGTTTTGCTATTTTAGTTTGGTCATTTCAATCACTGACAGCTTCATTGATCATACACTGTAGATGTGTAATGTCGGGGTGAAGAATAGGGTGTTAATCGTTTGCCGTTCAGCAGGCATATTTAACCTTATAACACGCTCATTTGTATGCATTAGTGTCAGATTGGTCCATCTTCCTGATCGCGTGCAGCTGAACCCCGTCAACTCAACCTTACTCCCAGACTGCAGGAGGCGCCGTGATGACGCTCCCCCCATCTCATTCAGGACCCTGACGTGTAATTGCACGGATTTGCGAATGAGTGTTTGTGCAACGCGGCTTCCTCCCAGTTGGGAACACACAGATACACACACACCAGGATGTCATTGTGCATGACACGCAACTAAGAGTTTGAAGCATGTGTGTGAGAAAGATGAAGGTCAACAAAGATTAAATGGACATCGAAATCAACACTGTAGCTTTACACAAAAGAACAAGGAAGAGGGAGGAAATAGAGATGTTCAGAGAGCGAGAGGGGAGTGAAGGAGCCGCCTGCGTCTCCAGAGGAGTCTTCCCACACTGAGCAGGGACCTCGGAAGGAGCCGTGCGTGCGTGAGTGTGTGTGTTTACAGGAAAAGAGAGGGCCGGGCCAGCATTGTCTCCTTCCCCGTGTACACCCTTGTTTGTTTACTTTCAGCAGTAGTTATC
>NW_015774759.1:0-869 GCF_001515625.1 Sinocyclocheilus rhinocerous
ATCAAGACTTTGTAAAAGAGCATAATAGGACCCCTTTAAGGAATATTTTGGTCCTCTGCCTAAATTGAGAACTACAAATATCTGTAAATCTGTAAAGACATTGAAGAGTATTTCTGCAAATCTTTCTTGTTTAGTTGAAAGTGTCTCCCGGCATTCTCTCAAATACAAAGCAGGTTGGTTTTATCATATTTTTCCAAATACAAAGCAGGTTGGTTTTATCATATTTTTCCAAAGTAGCAGCAGCAGCTTCCTCTTTCATTGTATGTTAGGAAACAGGCCCTCAGTCCCTCCATGTCGGTTCCCACAGGTGCAGCGTCTGCACATCAGTCTCGGTGCACGTGGCTGTCCTCCGTGTGGACAACTGATAGAAGTTGCTATTCAGTTCTGACTGCGATTAGCACAATGGCCTGCTAACATTAGTCAGCTTGTGACATTTTCCTGTTCAACTCTCAAAGTCACTAAATTCTAATGGTGCTATTTTGAGTGTTGTTTTCCATCTAGGCAAGTTTAGCTGCAAAACAACAACAACAACAACAAAAAACTTGAACAAAATCCAAAGTTCCTTTAGATTGGATGGTGGCAGATCTTAATTCCAGGCTGCAGTTGTTTGTAAGGAGGTGTAGGGTTTATGCAGACAAAATGATTGGAGAAGTTGGGTACACGTAACCAGAGAAAAGTTGTTTTCACTGGAAGATTGAGTTATGACATTTTGATGAAACCCAAATAAAATGTTGAAACATAAAAGGATAAATAGTTCAAAATAGCTGTTTTCACTTACACAAGTATAGGCCCTATCTACTTGAATGGGGAAAGACTGAATGAATCCTCCAAAACTCTTGTTTCTGGAATCTGGAATCTTGCTTAAGGGC
>NW_015774760.1:0-870 GCF_001515625.1 Sinocyclocheilus rhinocerous
ATTATATTATATTATATTATAATAATAATATATTATATTATATTTTTATCTAACAAATATCTCCATGCTCAATTTGGAGGCAAACACATTCAGATTTTATTCTTTACAATTTCAAATAAGCTTACTGCACACATGCAGTGTACTGTGACTACCACATAGGAATATAAAATGTGATATAACATTTTAAGTTTCTTGTTTGCTTATTCACTTTTAAAATAATTTCAACCCACACTAAAACTGGCAACTTTGCTGAAATAAAACTTATCATAGCACTTCATTTTTAACTGCATTTTTTAAATGAGAAAAAAATTTGTTACAATTTTGTAGAGGTTTTTAAAGGAATAGTTAACCAAAAAATTAAAATTTAAGAGAATCTGATAAGTGTTCGATTTCCAGGAAGGGCAGATGCCGTTGACTGCTGAATGTTAGTCTAAGTGTTTGACTACGTTATTTATTTTATTTTGAAAGCAGATTCAAAGAAATTATATTTAATTCAAGTAACTCATCTGCTATCACAGACATTACTATTATCCACAGATTCCACATCTTGGAAATAATTCATGAAAAATTAAATAATTAAAATGAAATAATTAATGTATTTGCTCATTTTTAAATTAATAATAATAATAATAAACAAATTGTAGATATTGTTAAATGAGTAGTTAACTCAAAATGAAAATTTACTGAAAAGATGTAGATGAGTTTGTTTCTTCATCAGAGCAGATTTTGAGAAATTTTGCATCACATCAATTGCTCACCAGCGGATCCTCTGCAGTGAGAGGACAACAGGTGATGGACCTTTTCACTTGAGGAAGCATTATTATGGATTATGAACTTGTATTTTGGCCAGAAGCAACAATTTAAAGTTAT
>NW_015774761.1:0-870 GCF_001515625.1 Sinocyclocheilus rhinocerous
TTGGACATTGATTTAGTGTCAAAATGGAAAGCTATGAGGATACAATCAGCCCAAAAAATGCTTTATAATACAGATTTAAAGCTTTGTATAATGTGTGGTTTGGCGGTATTACGAGCCACTAGTAAAATGGGACATGACAGACAATTATTTCTAATGTCTAAAAAAGTAGTTGAGGGTTTGGGCATTAGGGGGTTTTATCAGTCTGTACTAAGTGCATGGAGTATATTTAAAGTTGAAAGAGAGAATCATTTTGGTCTTGAAGAACCACTTTTTTATAATTCATGGTTTTGTCATCAATATAGTTTACCAAGCATTGAAACCAACACCTTTATTTCATCTGGTGTTTTAAAAGTTGGAGATTTAATTGATACAGAACAAAATAAGTGGTTTTCTGTACAAGAGATTATTAAACAAATGGGGAGAAGGTCAGAAAGAACATAATTTCCTATATCGTTAAATAAGTTCCTTGAAGATTTTTTTGTTAGTGGTTTAAATCAGTGATCTTTTCCTGAATTATTTGTTAGACCATAGAGCACATGAGGGATGAAAACACAACAAAAACGGAGCAGGTGGTGGTGGAGCCCGAGGCGGAGATGGAGAGCCGATGAGCCAGGGTGATGGGGAGGATGCGGAGGGCCAAGGCGGAGCAGATGGCTCCGGTGACCGAGGCAGAGGTGGGGATCCGGAAGGCCGCGGTGGAGCCTGACAGAGCCGGAGGGATGAGGAGTAGCCAGAGGAGTGGATTCCTGAGGCAGTGGATAGTCGACAACAGACCAAGGCAGAGCCGGAGGGATGAGGGAGCCCGGCAGAGCTGGTGGACTGACTGGCCACGGTGGAGAGGAGGGAGCTAGGAGCCATGGTGGAGCTGCT
>NW_015774762.1:0-870 GCF_001515625.1 Sinocyclocheilus rhinocerous
GTGTTTTGGATTCTGGTCCCCAGCATGAGATATTGGTGTGCTGGTTTGTTCCCACCAGACTGCACTTAAAAAAATATCCTGTTTACAAGCTGGCAGCTGTGTTGGTATCTGAAAGAAAAAAAAAATGTTAACACCATTTCAGGCATCAAGAAATGTTATTTTGAGATGTGTATATGAGTATTGTGTGCGTTTGTGTGTGTATTTGTGTATGTATGCATGTATTTATTTAACATGGTAATTATGATTTTTATATTTTGAAATCTACTGATTATTGAGCACAGATGGAATCTGCAGACAAAAAATAAAGTTTTGAGAAGAAAATCTGTGTAATTTATATGAACAAAGGGAGCTGCATTCTTATTGCCAGCTGGAAGCTCTATCAAATTAGCCAACATATTTAATTATATTTAAATAATTAATTGAACAGGCAAGGCGCAGATGACGTGTACAACTTTGTGACTGACTGGCGTCCAAAGCTTTTAGCAGGGTTCTGTGGCTGCAAATTCTGTGTGGGCCTGATGATGCTGATTAATACTAGCAGTAAAATGATTAAACATTGATTTAACATTCTTTACAATTGGCTTTTCCATGAAAGATGGTTGATGAATATTTATAGACCAGTATTATTTATGTGCTATTATAGTGTCTATGCAAATTTTGAATGATCTTTTATTATTATGATATTTTCAGTTTTCATCTTAAGTTTTAGTAGTTGTCACTATTATTTTATTATTTATTTGATTTCAGTTTTAGTGTTTGTACTTTAAGAGCTTAAACTTATTTCCATTTACAGAGTTACAGAAAAATGTTTTTTATAGTTTTAATTTTAGTTAAAGGCAGAGTGAGGGATTTTTCAAAAATGCTTTAAAA
>NW_015774763.1:0-870 GCF_001515625.1 Sinocyclocheilus rhinocerous
CCTCATAGCTGCGAGGTGGGGTCGCTCTAGATAAGTCGCCGTGCTCCATGTCGCTTGGTACAGGAAGAGACCAAGCGAGACCAACAGTGCCAGTCCCCAAAGGGTCTGTCTGAAGCCCATGCGCCCTGAGGTCCCCAATACCCGAGCCAGACCGTGTAGCGAAGAGGAGCTTGCAAAGGACGCCAGGTCAGCCATGCCTCCTTTTTGCCGCCGAAGGCCTTCATCTAGCATAACCGTTCCGCCTCCTTCTGTCGAGGCCCCCTTGGCTTCGTTGCCCTCAGCAAACTTGATTTTACAAACAAATTCGATGGGCATGTGGATGGCCAGGGCTGTGTGTGAAGAGTCCTTTGCAAATGACTCTGATCCCTCCTGCTGATCTCTCCTTGAGCCTTTGCTCTTTTCCGTTTCACCAGCTATTCTACCACGCTGTGACTGTTAGAACATTTTTTTCCTAAATCTTCTCTCTCTAAGGTTGTTATTCTCTCCCGAACCCAGCTACGTCCTATTTATAACAAATATTTCTCTTATCAGTTTAACCTTTATCAGCTCTGCGTTCCTCACTTCATCTCTGTTTCATTTTTCCAATACTATTCCTTTGCTCACTTTTTCTACTCTGTCCATCAGTCTCTCCTACCTCTGCACTTTTTCCTCAGATTCCCATCTCTCTCTTCTTCTCTTCCATCCTTTGCTTCCACTCTCTCCTTCTTTTCTCCTTGGTTTGTGCTGTGGTCTGCTGCTGTTTGAGTAGTAGAGTGCAGATGGTGAGAGGAGGTGCTTTGTTCGCCGTATCAGTGCCCCAGGATGTGCCACAGTCGTAGACTCCAGAGAGAGTAGAGGCATGAGCTGGAGACTGTGAGAGAAGGATGAGAG
>NW_015774764.1:0-870 GCF_001515625.1 Sinocyclocheilus rhinocerous
CTGATTTGCTGCTCAAGAAACATTTCTTGCTTTGAAAGCTGTTGAAAACAGTCATGCTGCTTAATATTTTGATGGAAACCATGATACAGTTTTATTTTTTTGATATACTGTATGTATATACTGACTTCAAGTCTATTTAATGATAAGCATTCCTAATAAAAATAAAAATAAACTTTCCTTTTAGACTGATGTCGGGAAACTTTTCCCTCTTACTAATGCCTACGTTTCATAACCCATCAATTCCTGATGGATAAAATTAAGTTGTGTTTTTCTTTGTCTAATATCCTGTTTCATTTAGAAAAAAAGGAGTGGAAAGGTCCTGTTTCATGTTGACTTTATAACACGCAGCCATGCCTTGTGTAGCATAAAATATGATTAATTCTTCAGTTTATTCTGGCCAAGAACCGCCCACAAAGACCAGAAGGGGCCATCTAAACAGTTCATTTCAGTACAAATCTAAAATCTGACAGTTGTAAAAATATACAGGTGCTCTCAAAGATACCTTGTTCGATGAACAAAGAAATAAACATTCTGTCATTATTTTTCTCCCTCGTATTATTACAAACTTTTTATTTTATTTTATTATAGCTCTCAAAAGACTATTGGCATTTGCACATATTTAAACCTGCCACATAAGAACCGATGATGTTTGACGTCAAACCTGCTTTGACTCATTGTAACAAGCCCAGTTTACACAGGCACAACTGAGAAATGAGAGCTACTGCAAAAAGAATATTTTTCAGCGAGTAACAACTTGAACTTTAGTGTGTCACTCTCACAAAGCTATCGTTTGGAATGGACAGAACGACACGAGGCTGTCTAAAAAATCAACATGTGCTCAGCCAGTCAGATTAAAACTAGCATTTTTCA
>NW_015774765.1:0-870 GCF_001515625.1 Sinocyclocheilus rhinocerous
CAACAGGAACATGGTGGAGCTCCTGAAGAGCGTCTGCTTGAGTTTCGACGGGAAAGATCCGGAGCGCTTCGCCCGAACCGTCATCTCCAGGAACCTGTACGTCTTCATCCGCAGCACTAACCGGATCAGAGCCAACGTGGAGTTCCTCTCCAGATCTCTGAGGCTGAGCAACGCCGAAGCGCTGGGTTTATTCCAATCCCACGGCGCGCAGATCCTCGACGTCTCGCACGAGAGCCTGAAGAAGAACTTCCAGAGCCTGCGGACGAAGCTGGGCTCGCTGGGCTGCGGCGCGGAGGACTTCAAGAAGATGATCCTGAACTATTCGCCGGTGCTGTTCGTCTCGTCCGAGCGTCTGAACGAGAAGCTGGACTGTCTGATGGACGGCGGGATCCTCGCGCAGCAGGTCGTGCACAAGCCCAAAGTCCTGGATTTCAGCATCGGCTGCATCCGGCAGCGGCTGCAGGACCTCCACGGACTGGGCTACGACTTCCAGAAGAGCGGCATCGCTGTGTTAGACACCAGCAAGAAACGCTTCCTCGCTAAACTCGAGAGACTGAGCTCGGCGGAGAACGAAGACTTCAACACGAACAGAAGCGTCTGATCTCACTTTCACCTTAAACTCAGATTTATGTTCTTTACATGTTTATTGTGAGTTGTGAGAAATGAGCTGTTTATAAACAAATACAATGAATGAGCTGAATGAGGAAAAATGCACTATGTATATTGTTTGTTTGAGAACATTAAAACGACTATATTTTGTAGCTTGTTCTTGTGACTGTTTAACCATATATTGATCAATAATGATTTTATTTTTCATTACAAAGTTAAATATGTGACCCTGGAGCACAAAACCAGTCATAAGGGTCAATT
>NW_015774766.1:0-870 GCF_001515625.1 Sinocyclocheilus rhinocerous
AGTGTTGCGTTTATAATTTTGTTCAGTGTATATATATATATATAGTTAACATAAATTAAATGCTTGTGAAGAATGCTTTTGAAAATTCAACCGTGAATCATTTTAGTTTTTACCAAAAGAAAAGGATTTTTAGATTGCTCTTTCATAGTATTTCATGGTATTTATGGTTACTTGGCATAAAAAAAAGCCAAGGAAGCTGGCATGGCGATAAAACGCCAACCAACCATAAAAATATATATTTTCTTGAATAATGCTGATATGACTTGTATTTATCTTTCCTCATTCTGTTTCTTATCAGGGGATGAAAAAGCACAGGATGGCCAATATCCACATCCAGCCAACCAGCAGATCCGCTCTCACAGAAGCCCTTCCCTCCATGTGCCTTATCACCACGGTGACCACCTCGAAGCCCAAAGTTCCGTTCAGCTATCAAATCACCAGTGAGTTTCTGAAAGGCTGACATGGCCACTGCAGCACAAACAAGCAGAGATTTATGGCTGCTCTTTTGAGCCAGGGCTCTACTGTAAAGGAGTTCTGGGAAAAACTCCAGTGGTATTAAGTGGTCTCTATGAAATAATTTTTTACTTCATGACAGCCAGAGTTCCATCTGGATAATTAGATTTAATTTTCATTCTTTCCTTTCTATGATTCAGCAGGAGTTTTTCTCTCAAATAGACTAGCTGAAGAGTGCGCTGGTATGTATTCAGCTCCTCATCAAGGAACCAGCATTAATCACCATTAGCTATTAATAAAACAGTAACCCTGTGTGTATTTGAAATATTCACCTACCCACATCCTCACGCCCACCTCTTCTGGCAGTGCCTGTGTAACGCTCTTTTTGGTCCACACTGGAATGGTTATTTCTAAACC
>NW_015774767.1:0-870 GCF_001515625.1 Sinocyclocheilus rhinocerous
TAATGCAATGCTACATTTCTCCAAATCTGATGAAGAAACAAACTCTGAGGGTGAGTACATTTACTGCAAAATTTAAATCTTAGGCTGAACTATTTCTTTAGAGGTACCATTAAAGTTCAAGATCACTAGTAGCAGGGGGCTGGTGGACGGGTTAAGAGCTAGTGAACAAGGTTACTGAGATGAGATAAACCTCTGTGGAGGGGGGTTAGTACTCTTTTTAGTACCTAGCAGTTCTAGTTTTAGACTGTTTTTATTAATAACCTTGGTTTTATGCTACCTGCTCCAAATAAAACACCTTTTTTTTCTGCATGCAATTAGGACTAATGATTACAAACGCAAACAAAACAGGCCATTTGTGTGGTGCATGTTTAAAAGCTTATGCTACTTCTGTATGAGGCTGTGCTTGCATTTCTGTGTTTGGATATAGATATTGAGAGCAGCTACAGTTCTGTCTTTAAAGGAACAGTTCATCCAAAAATGAAAATTTACTCAGTCTCATATCATGCCGGAAAAAGAAAAAGAATCTTTAGCACAAAGTTAATGCTGCTCTTTTCCATACAAGGAAAGTAAATGGTGGCTAGAGTTGTCAACCGTGTTGCCAAGTCTGCGGTTTTCCCGCGGAATTGGGCTACTTTTATACTGCGGGCTAAAGCAAAGACCCCACCACATGATTTTGACCGAGGTGGAACCCCCTGGAAGGAGGTTGTGAGTCCCTGAAATGTGATTGTGGAGCGATTTTCCCTCAGAACGCGATTGGGCTAGTTTTGACTGTGATTGGGCTAGTTTTGAGTACAAGTTGGGCTGGTTTTGTAACACAGACCTGGCAACCCTGGTTGTCAAGCTGCAAAAATGAAAAAAAAAAAAAAAAAA
>NW_015774768.1:0-870 GCF_001515625.1 Sinocyclocheilus rhinocerous
GCAGAGGATCCATTGGTGAGCAAAGTGATGTAATGCTAAATTTCTGTTCTGATGAAGAAACAAACTCATAAATCTTGAATGGCCAGAGAGTGAATAAATATTCAGCAAATTTTCAATTTTAAATGAACTATGGTGCTAACCTCCTTTCAACATTTCAAGTGTGAAAAGTTATTTAACAAGGTGTTAAGCATGTTCTTGAATGCTTAAAAAGATGGTATCCCAAGGTTAAACGCAGTGTGAAAAGCCCGTTAGAATAATGATTCATAAACCCTCAAAACCTGTAAACACACGTGGCACGTTTACTCTCTGCTTAGTGTTGTAAAAAGGCAAGCATTCTACACAAGGACCTCCAGGGTGTTTAAATGGCATGACCCTAAGATTTGCCTGGGGACTTGGAAAGATGGAATTATTATGTAAAGGTGCTTACTATGCTGTCTCAGGACAACTGCATTATAGGCTCTGGATCATATCCCCAACTGACACTTCCAACATATCATGAAGGAAATATTGTCCCTCTTGGCTAGTTTAAATAAAATATATATTGAACAATTTTAGCACAGCTATATCTGCAGGTTCTAAATATGGCATTTATTGAAAATATGTTTATGTAAATATGTCTGTAGTCACCCTCTTACAGATTAATGTAAAGCCCTACAGAGATTCTTGTAAACATTACTCAAGCTACAGGATTTTCAGATACATTTAGGTGAATGATAACGTCAGTTAAGTCACATTTTTTTATTTCAGTAATGACTTTTTGTGAAAATATTTTAATAACAATAATTATACAGCTAATTAATTAGGAGCATCTGAAGTTGGCTACATAATACCATTCAAACATTTGTGTTTGATTTCTTTTAAGATTTTTTT
>NW_015774769.1:0-870 GCF_001515625.1 Sinocyclocheilus rhinocerous
ACACACACACACTCACACTCACACACACACACACACACACGCACATGTTATCACAGAGGTTTAAGACTCTTTGTTTCCACTGAAACCTTGCTCAAAACAAGTGCGAGACGTCACAAATCAGTGGGAATCTACGGTGAAATGATTTAACAGAACGGCAGCATGACGGAAAACGGAGCAACTCACAAATGACTGCTCTGAACTCATCTAGGACACATCAACTGAGTCAATAGCACGCAGGAATCAAACGTTGTCCTAATTAGACGAAGCCGATGTAAAATGGGATGAACTTTACAACATAACAGTATTGAATATACACAAGCCTACTATTAAAACCGGGTTTTTGGTCTGTTTGCATTGAATGGTATGGCTGAAAATATTGATTTCTCCATTTGAATCAATCTTCATTTTGATATATTTTCTTAAATTCCAAGATCAAGCTTTTGGTCAGTTTTCAACAGATACATGAACAAAACTTCACTTACATTATTTGTAGCTCACCAGCAAATAATCTCAATAAGCTTTGTGCTTTGTTACTTCTAACATGAAACAAAGCCTCAGCTTTCAAATCTGCTGGAAGAAAAACTGCGGAAAGACGCCAATAAAACAACTTGCAATCAATGTCAGGTAACATTAAAAGCCATTCAATGTCCATAAACTCGATAGCTAGCTAGAAAAATACTTCTAGAGAGGAACATTTTGTTAAAATCATATCTTCACTTAAACTGTTGATTCTGTATTACTGTTTTTATTATTGTAATTATAGTATTTGATTTTCATTATCATATTATATTATATTAATTTTTTTATTCCTCACTTGAGCTCAAGGAGGTTCTGGTATGCGTTTCTGTTTGTTAATAAGTGAAAATCAAT
>NW_015774770.1:0-870 GCF_001515625.1 Sinocyclocheilus rhinocerous
TAAAGTGCGACGACGGGCGAGTGAACGGCACCCCCACAACAGTCTTGAGGGCCAGGGAGTGCGCGCGACTGCAGGGCACCAGCATGTCGAACCGAAAACACCGGGACAACCAGGAGATATGCGCCCGCAAGGTCCGAGAGCTCGCCCAGACGGGAGTGAACAAGCACTGCTTCGAGTGCAACCAACCCGGGGTGACTTACATCGACATCACCGTGGGCTGCTTCGTATGCACGTCATGCTCCGGAATGCTGTGAGTAATAATGCATGTGATTATTACATGTCAAGATTTGTAAGCGCATTCTTCAGCAAACTCCGGAAAATATGTGGCTACAATGCGGCGCTGTCCGCGTGAGTTTGAGAGATCTCTAGTTGTGTTTACATTCAAGACAGTCGGTAATTACTACTTTGTTGTTTTCAGGCGTGTCCCGGTCTCGCTTGCGTTACGTATCATTTCGTCATGATTTCAGGTTTGGCATCAATATAAGCGTGTCTTCTGCATGACAGCAAAGGAATGGTGTGATTCCACTGAGCGGTACTACTGCAAGTTCTACACGATTTCAGTATGCAACTGCACTTACGAACACTAATAGCTAGTTCTTCACTAGCACTGGAGAGAAAAGAAAAAAAGAAAGAGAGAAAAAAAGCAGCACGCTTCCTTCACGGTTTTGTAATTTGTGGCTGCAAGAGGTTCTTGTTCACGTTCACAGCCCTGTCACGTCCTGCACTGTTTATCTTGCACGTTTCTCCTGTTTGTATTAAAATAAATGACAACCCATTGAACGTTTTCTCCCAATTTCGTGTTTAACCACACAGTTTGCGCTTGCGGTTTGTTTCTGTTTCAGGAGAGGGCTCAACCCACCCCACAGAGTT
>NW_015774771.1:0-870 GCF_001515625.1 Sinocyclocheilus rhinocerous
CTAAAGAGTAATCATGGAAGAAAAGGTCTGATTTGTCAATCAAAGACATGTGGGCGGTTTCCTCTCCTGAAGCAAACACCTTCCGACACACATCAAATGGACCCTGCATATGTAAACACACAGATATTCATACTCTCACATCATCAATGCACCAGTGATTGTACAGTGTGTGTACAGTATAATGTATTTAACAGCATGCACATACCAGTTTCATGTCCTTCTTAGCATTGTTAGCATCAGCTTTGGCCTGGTCATAGGTCATGACTTTGTCTTTAGCAGACCACATGCTCAGATTATGCAGTACCTAGGGAATAGAAACACAATAATTTTGCAGTGCTGCTAAAGACACTGAATCAGTGATAAAGACAACTGATTTGTTTATTAATACCTGCCGAATATCCTGATTGGACGCCAGAATGACTTCATTAAGTGCTGGGGGTGGGATCTTCAGACCCTCTTTGAAAGCTATAGACATTATAGCCCCCTGATTGGACAAAAAGGAAGCTTAATTATTTTTGACTGCAATAAGTGTTATACTGACTAAAATAAGATTTTTTTATTCACACTTTGTTAACGTGTCCTTGTTAGTGTAATCTTACAAAAAAGTAGTATGAACTACAAATAACTAACAACATGTACCTACTATAGTGTTTGGGTGAGACTCAAGGTCATTGCACACGGAGTCCAAAATTTTCGTACGTAATTTTCGCATGTTAAAAAATTAAATACGACCTCACGTTGTGTCAATCACGTTTACGCACTGCCTCCGAAACTTTCGTCCGTCATAAAAAATTCGGATGAGGTTCAATTTTCTGCGTTTTCGCATCGTAGCAAGCATTTTGATAGGAAAGGATGACGAATACGAAAAAA
>NW_015774772.1:0-870 GCF_001515625.1 Sinocyclocheilus rhinocerous
TAGGTCTATCTTAAGCTAGCCAGGTGGAGTAGTTTCCTTGGCAACAAACTGACATTTATCTGTGCACTTGCCCTGGGGTATTGAGGTTACAGAGACACATTTATGGGTAGTCAGTTACCTATACCATTTATGAGTGAGTGTGACCGAGGGGGGTCACCAATCACAATAATGTGGTGGTTATTCAAAATGTTGCAGTTTTGTGTTAGTATTTTTGTTTAAAATAAAGTTTGAGGTTATAGATATTTTTCAATTATTATAAATAATAAATAGATTAATTAGTTAAAATGAAATAAAAAAATTAATTACTTAAAAATTAAAAATAATTTCAGATTTACCAATTCCCCTTTACTTTAGCGATTCCTTTGTCACCCTCTACAGAACAGAATGAAGTATTGCACTGGTGTTTGCTTGCACTAAAATAACTCATTATAATGCTGCACATTTGACTCTTTTTCTGTCAAAGCTAAAATGCATTTTACAAATTTACTTCAGTAATATTTTGTATTGCCTTTTTGAGAAAATATAGCTTCTGTACAAACAAAGTTTTCTGATCAACTCAGCAAAAGAGAAAATTCCTCAGTACACCTGAGGGATTCATAAAATAGGTTTTATATGAATGGGGGATGAGGGGGGACGAGAGCTCTCCTCCCATAATGCCTGCCTCTTCATGGCTGGCTGCACTTTATAAGCATTTGAGAAGGGTGTAAAAAACAGAGGACATCTCATATTACATTCCCTGTCCATGGAAAACGATCAGGGGCGCAAAATCTAGGTGTTAAAAAACGGATCAACTGGAGCTAACCATCAAGAAACAAACCAACCACTGGACTAGAGGATTTTTTTCTTTTTCAGAAGAAATCCTAATAAAAC
>NW_015774773.1:0-870 GCF_001515625.1 Sinocyclocheilus rhinocerous
TCCTTTGTTTGTGAACAAACCTCGCGTCCCATGATGCATCACACCAAGCTTTTCCTCAATGCTTCTCATGTGAGGTGTCAGGTATAAGTGAACATTATATGAATATGAAGATTAATGTCAAATCATGTATGTTCCTCACACAAACGATCACATCAGAACGAGAACATGAACTTCTGTCAAGTATGTAACATGCCCTGGATGTCTGCGTGAAACATCTGCTCACAGCTGGAGTTTGAGGAGAGACAGCAGAAACAGACTGACGCTAAATAAACCGAATCTCTCACAAGATCGTCCTCGAGATGCTCACAATCGCTCGCTTTTCTCCCGCGACAAAAGACTGGATCTCTATTCTATCAGACAGACAAACCAGCGCTCGTGACGACTGGGAAAATATCACATATGAAAGTTTCAAATACAGCATAAAACATTCGCAAAGATACAGTATAATAAAAAAATAATAATAGTTGAAAAAAATACAGCACAGAACATTATTAAAGTTATAGTATACTATGTATAATTAAGAACATGTTAAAAAATACTATAAAGCATACTAATTTAATAGTATAAAGTATTATGACTATATATATATTAGGTCTGTCAATCGATTAAAAATTTTATTAATCCCACATCAAATTTGGCTGAGAAATTACCAATTACATTTTAAAGCCATTATTGTGTTACATGAGAAAAGCATGAAATAGAATTTACTTACAAGTAGCTTTAGAAAATTCAATTTTAATTTTCATTCTTTTTGGGGTGGGGATTACAAATATCCCTTTAATTCGTTTTTTATTAATATGGATTTTTTATGTTTATTTTATGTTTAAAAACTGTAATTTTGTGAAATATTATTGCAATTTAAAATAACAG
>NW_015774774.1:0-870 GCF_001515625.1 Sinocyclocheilus rhinocerous
AACAGAACACCATCTACAGGGACGTGAGAGCATGTTTTCAGGAGTATACATGATGTGTGTGAACATGAGATGACTTGTCTCCTATATATGTGCTGTTTTTGTGCGCATGTTATTTACTAAGATGACTGCTTACGATCAAGACCAACAGAAGGAAACAATTCAAATACTGATATGATGCACAAAGGTCAGAAGTTATGAAAAAAAGACACAGAAAGCTTAGATGTGTGCAATGCACCAACTGTTGTAAAACAGTTCAGGAGGAGTCAGTGCAGCAGGAGGAGCTTACATTGTGGGTGTGTCTTTTAGGGAAGGAGTTTGAAGGGGCCACAGCTTATGTAGAGTAAATAACGTGGGAGGACTCTATAATATTAGGTGTGGTAAATATTAGGTGTGTTTGGTGTGAGCGGTTTTAAAGTTTGGGAGGGACCATTATGATTCAGGAGCGGTCAGTACTGTGGGAGGAGTTTGCAGTCTGGGTGTGGCCAAAAGAGTTGGCAGGGAGGTTGTTTAAGGGAGGGGTTTAAAGTTTGGGAGGGGCCAATGTGATAAAGGTGTGTTTGACCTGAAGCGGCGCTGCGCAGATCAATCGGTGAATGACATCAAAGTACCATGAGAGTGATTTGAAAGCATATGTAGATGTCTGCTCTCTATAGCTCTCGTGGTACTTTGATGTCATACACCGATCAATCTGCGCAGTGCTGCTTCA
This sequence comes from Sinocyclocheilus rhinocerous, assembly GCF_001515625.1. Classification (NCBI taxonomy): domain Eukaryota; kingdom Metazoa; phylum Chordata; class Actinopteri; order Cypriniformes; family Cyprinidae; genus Sinocyclocheilus; species Sinocyclocheilus rhinocerous. The sequence continues at coordinate 707 of NW_015774774.1, forward strand.
AGTCAAACACACCTAAGGTCAGTACTGTGGGAGGAGTTTACAGTCTGGGTGTGGAAAAAATGGCTGGTATGGAGGTTGTTTAGGGGAGGGGCTAATGTGATTCAGGAGGAGTCAGTGTGATGGGAGGAGTTTGCATAGTAAAGTTTGCAGTCTCTTTCCCTTCA
>NW_015774775.1:0-870 GCF_001515625.1 Sinocyclocheilus rhinocerous
TGACCTGATTATTTGACACTATTGGACTGATAATTATGGGATGAACTCTATTCTTAACCTTGTTTAAAGCAAGCCAATAACTCGTAGAATAACCCAGACTGGTTAACAGTTTGTGCAAAGTGCTAAATGTAATGATTTGCTCAACAACAAAATGACTAAGGAGGTGTTCAATAATGTCGTGTAGAATTCTTCAGCATGTTTTCAGATGCACAGTCATCAGTAGTTAGCTGGGTCCTAGTGCTACAGTCCATACATAGCAAATGACTAGGGGTTTGAAAATGTGGGCATTTTTGTCTGTGGCATCTAATATCGTGCCATTAGTATTACATTTACTGTATACTGTAAATTAGACCAATGCATCTAAGAAAAATCTTTCTTTCTAAGAAATAATTTTCTTATAAAACACACAAATCATTTCCACATCCAAATTATTTAATCTGACATGAACTACAGTAGAATTTGCAAATGCATTTTTTGTTTTAGAATGGTAGTAAGGTAAAGGTGCGTTTATGCTCAATGTCACAGGAGACCATGCAGCTGATTTAGCTGCTCATAACCTTATCTGTTCTCTGTCTCAAAGTGAAAGCACATTTGAAGGTCATGTTGTCAGCTGTCCCAAAGCATCTTGTTAGTTGTGTAGGAAAAATGTCTTAATGATGTCAAATGTCTGGAAGGATAAAACTCAACCTAGCATATAAAGGACTAGAATTATTTGGAGTTAAATATAGCAGGCTGCAAATCCCTAAAAGGTTTCTGCTTTCAAATAAACATTCAAAGTGAAATGATGCTGTTAAAAGAGTCTGAAGGTTAAACTGGGTTAGGACGATGGCTCTCGATCCCCTGTCGAGCCTCGGAATGGCTCCCGATCCC
>NW_015774776.1:0-870 GCF_001515625.1 Sinocyclocheilus rhinocerous
GTGGATTTATGTGGTTCTAGTACTTGAATTGTCTCCATGTCATTCATGATTGCAAGCAGGATATACAATAACAAAATAGTGACGTATTAATAATATAAATATATATATATATGAATTAGGAGATGATGGATTGTAGACCGGATAGTGTCAGCTTTTTGAAAACTATGGCACTAAACAATGCACATGAACTAACATTTTAAACTTTTGAGTCCAAAACTCATCAGTTGTCTAAGATACAATTCAAACAAAACAGCAAATTATGGAGCTCGTCACAGAGAAGACCATAATTGAAACTGAAATAAAATGAAATTATGTACAGAGATAAAAAGGTAGTTTTGTGCTTGTGTAAGAATGCATTTTATTCTTAATAGCTGAACAATAAAATTTTTATTATAATTTGGATTTCTCAGGCTAAGTCATTTTATACATACATGCAATATTTTTGGCAGAATTAAAGCTTGGTGAAAGACAGGAATGGCTTGGCGTGTTTGGGTGCTACAATGATAAACAGCACTTACTTACATCTGCATCTCATGTGTTTGAAGGGTTTCATAAAGTTACAAGTACAACAATGGAACGGTTACTGTTTTAAAAACTTTGGACACTTCCTCTACATTATGACTGTTTTGTTAACACTGCGTCGATCTGAAATCAGAAATAAATATCCAAAAAGAAACACAACAGGCAATAATTGTGAAGTTCTCTTTTAATGTTGGTTATATGTATTCTTGTAATATACATTGAATCACTTTCATTAAATGGGCTGGGATGCAATGCATTAAGACAGTTTAAATAGTTTACTTTCATCCTATTGTTCCTCCCTTGATGCTGATGAATTCAGAAACAGCTCAACATATCTCTTCACTGAAC
>NW_015774777.1:0-870 GCF_001515625.1 Sinocyclocheilus rhinocerous
GAATAAATTATGGGTAGGGTTAGGTTTAGGGGTAGGGATTGAGTTTAGTCTATATTTTTGGACAGTAATGTTGCTCCAGGATCAACAAAAGTAGTTGATCCAGGAACATGTCTTACTTGGCAAAATCACAGTGACCTTTGGACCACTTTATTAGTGGGGACAATGACAATTCAGTGACCATGGGCTTCAAGCTCCAAAAAAAGACAAAAAGCACCATAAAAGTACCATAAACCTGTTTCATAAATCTCACATGCTGTTTTCCAAGTCTTCTTGAGCAATAGGCCTACTACAGTGTTGTGTGAGGAAAAGTCCAACATTTTAATCACATCTTAGCCTTCTATATCAAACATTGTCTAAACAATGTCATTACCTTTTGTAATGGAAACCAATAACTTTTTATGTGTTTGTTTTGTTATTATAAACATACAGATTGATCACTGCTATGAATTGTGAACAGAAATTACCTGAACGTACGTAGTTTGCAGCCTGAATTTCATATTCGATGAGCTGAAATGGGGCAAAATAACGGCAAGAAAATATTTCTCTCCACTGATATGATATGTCCTCGCGAGCTACACGCAAAAACACATAAGCCCGCCCGTTGTCCGATTGTAAATGACTCGTATGAGTCGGTTCTTTTAATGAATCGTTCAAAACAATAGCCAATATTCGCAAAACGTATCAGTATTATTATGTTTCATATGACAACATGTAGTTAAAGATTTTGTAACAAATCATGTTTAATAAAACACACACCCATATACGTATAAAAGTGTGGGCTCAGTAATATTTTTTTAAAGAAACCTACTGTCAGGATCATGGACAGTCTGTGTCATGTTTTGCCCCTGTTTCTGTTCCCTTATTTGGTCA
>NW_015774778.1:0-871 GCF_001515625.1 Sinocyclocheilus rhinocerous
CAACCCAAACCCTGGAAAACAACAGAGAACCAGAACCAACACTGGTCCATTTCTCCGCGAGGGAGCATGCTGACGACCAGATTCTGATCTCAGGGAAGAAGGAAGGAGAAGGGGAAATGGAAGACACAAGAAAAGAGAAGAAGCCAGAAGGCAAACAGAATGGAGAGTCATTGGAAGTTGTAAAGAGAAACACTCTCAAGAATTATCACAAGGTAAGATTTAGTTGCTAATTAGTGTTGGTTTAATTCATTTTGAAAAATTCCGGAACCGGAATAGAATGACGTTCGGTTTCGTTGGCGTTTCCAACGTTCATTCTTCCGCCGAAATTCCTCCTCCGTACTGAAATACCCTGACTGGAATACTTGCTCAGCGTTACCGCAACTGTGCTCTTTGGTGAATAAAAACATGCCCGCAAAACGCGTAGTCCGAACGAATGACTCTAATGAGTCGGTTCTTTTTAGTGAATCAAACACAAACTGCTTACAACGACATACGATTAGATTATGAAGTTAATGACTGGTTGTTCACATAACAACGTGTAGATAAAGATACAAAGTAAGCGTTTGGCAGTGGTATTTTGTAAATATTAGAAAAATGAAATGTGTTCCCATATTTGTGCTTGCTTAGTAGCTATTGGTGCTTAATAGCCTATATAGGCCATAGGTAATACAAAATATTGGTTTGCATTTGTCACCTTAAAAAAGACAGCTTAAATTTGTTTTTTAATTTTATTTCGCTTGGTAATAATTTAATTGTGAATTAATCCGAATTTAATTGTGATACCTTCAATGCTCCATGTAGCTACCATTATCTGAGTGATTCTATAATTGCAGGTAGCTGCATTTGGTGTCCGAAGTCATTATTTTTTTTC
>NW_015774779.1:0-870 GCF_001515625.1 Sinocyclocheilus rhinocerous
TCTGATTGCTACAACTCAGACAAATAAATGATGCGGAAAATTAGAGCACAAAAAAAAAAATCACAGTGATTTACAATTACATGAGGCGACCTGAATAAAGCTGCTGGAGTACAAATGTGATTATAAGCAAATGGAACAGATAGTAGAGAAAATTGTGTAATTTAAAATAGACCTTTTACTTATATTTCCTGCAGTTTCACCCCAGAGCTGTTAGACCTCAATGAGCATTGCATAATGCTTTTGTGCTGATTGACTGACATTCTGCCACATTAATCAGGTATAACAAATAACAGGGTTTAATACCAAATATGCAAGATACTTATTTAGAGAAGCGATGTGTATTTAAACTGAAAAAGAGGCTACATTTCTGTTGAAGGGGAAAGAACAAGATCTAGAGTGACTTACAGTAAATCAAAGTTACAGTCACTATGAAGGAGGCAGTACTTCACACTACCACTTGGCAGCTACCTCATTTAGTCCTTACTTTAAGCCCTGGTAAAAAATAGAGCATGGAATACAAACCATCTAGTACTCTTGGAGAGATTAGCAGAGGATTGTTTATCCATTTAGTCAGATAAGTGCATATTCTGTTAGAAGGAAGGATGTGGAAATAAGAGCCATTATATGATAGCTAAGGATGATAAACTAGATTGCAGTTTCAAATTGGTGTTAAAGGAATAGTTCACCCAAAAAAAAAAAATCATGAAAATTTACTCACTCTCAGGCAATCCAAAGATGTAGATGAGTGTGTTTCTTCATTGGAACAGATTTAGAGGAATTTAGCATTATATTACTTGCTCACCAATGGATCCTCTCCAGTGTATAGGTGCCGTCAGAATGAGAGTTCAAACAGCTGATAAAAACATTACA
>NW_015774780.1:0-871 GCF_001515625.1 Sinocyclocheilus rhinocerous
GATATTTTAATAAAAAAAATCTTACATATTGTGCCTTTAATATTAAAAGTTCTGTAACGTTTTCTTTTTTAAAGTGTTTCTTTAATTTAAGTTATATCTTTAGGAATCTGTTATGATTGCAAGTTTTTCCGTTTTTAAGTATACTGTAAATCTTATGGTTTAACTTGCTCCAGTCTGCAATAACTGCAAATGAATCCTGATTTTCCCCCCCCACCACTTTCAGCAATTTGTTTCCTTGTCATGTTTGCTGATTGATTTCATTGTGCTCAGAAAACATAGCTTTGAGTAACAGACATAAAGTTTTACTGTTCTCAATAAATTGGAAGCATCTGTACTCACAAACAATTCAAATTTCACTGTTTTCAAAATGCATTGATTGTTTTTTCTTTAATTTCTTAACAAACAGTGTTTCTGCAGGTCTTCACCATTCACCATTTCACAAAATAAGGCCTTAAAAGGTTTTAAAACAGAACAGGAAGTCTTACATTTATAAAGTCGTGGCATTAAATGAACAATTATCTTCCTCAGTGTTTTTGCCTTGTTTTTAAATGCAAATATCGAAACACCCTTAAATCAAGAAACGTTTACTTGAGAGGCAAACTGAACATATGAAGTTCGTACACATCTTTTGTGAAAGGAATGAAAAAGTAATGGAGACTGTTTGAAGTGTTGCTAATACAACTCATTGTGTGCTCCCTAGATATAGAGAACATTGACATATTGTGCTCCCTGCAATGTACTCCTTAAATTTTCTTTACTTGGTCTCAAAAAGTCTTACATTTACCTTCATAAAACCTGCAGAAACCCTGTTTAAAAACTAATACAAATATTATTTTAATACATTTATTTGAAAAAGATATTTAAAAAAAAA
>NW_015774781.1:0-871 GCF_001515625.1 Sinocyclocheilus rhinocerous
AATGCTGACAGCAGTTTGGGACCAAAGAGACGAGACTTGGGACTTGAATGTTCTGAACAAGTAACTCTGTAGAGAATACTTGACCTCAGTCTGATTTTCTGTGTGTATATTCAGATGTTAGATTTTCATTTAGGCCTAATGTATGACTCAAAACCCTCAAAGGAGACTTAGTGACAATAATCAGACCAGACTAGAACTGTCTGACAGTCTACGGAACAGATGCTAATCCATAATTGATTCATGAAAGAAACGGCATCGTAAAACAAGACAAAAGAACAGAGAACTAATAAAAATAAATGTTTTCTTGTAATGCCAGGATGTGCGAATAAATAACTAATGCATAAAAAGGGCAAGTAATTCATATTCAAAATTTATGGAGAGATGAAAAGTGCAAGGGTTGGGTTTGTAGAAAGGCTAATTTTACAATGTCACAAATTATAAGCCAGGGTCTGCATAAAAAAGCCATCCAAGGACAAGAGGGAAAATAAAAATGAACAGCAAGGTGAAAGCGTTGGCTCTCGATTGCTTGTGTTATTTACATCAAGAGGCAAAGGTTGTAAAAAGCAGAAAAATGGCTGGCATTTGTTCAGAAGCGTCGCAATAAGACCATAGATCAATTATCACAGTGCGAAACATTTACAATGACATATTAACAAGTCTGTAACTTGTAATGCAGGATTTTGAGGACAGGAAATAAAAACTGTAGCCAACTGAGTGGCAGATTAATTGAGTTACAGCAAGAGAGGATGTTATATTAGACTCCAGAAGGATGGGAAGGGCCCTGTGCAAAATCAAGTGTACATTACAATTCTGTGACTATAAAGTGACAGAAAGCTGCAGATGGGACATATATATATATATATATATATTT
>NW_015774782.1:0-871 GCF_001515625.1 Sinocyclocheilus rhinocerous
AAATGTGCTTGGAAAAAATATATATATCAGAATATCAGCGTGCCTAATAATTATGCACAGATCTATATTAGCATTAATGCAACCTTAAGAACAATGTTAAAGAATAAATGGATTCTTTTTAGTTTTTAGCAGTCATAAGTATAAATCTATCAGTTCACAAAAGAAACTTGAATTTAATGAGAACCTGACTCTTTGGTTATTTGCTATTTTTGCTGTATAGCTGTATAGCTCCCTCAAGGATGTATGTGTGTGATATTGGAGGTTTGTAGGACAAAGGTAACGACCGTGTGATTGAATGGGTTTCCGCAGGTCCTTAAAAAGTCCTATATTTAGTTGCATCAAATTTAAGGCCATAAAAAGTCTTAAACTGTACAAGAAGGTTTTAATTATGATTTCAAGATGTTTTAAATTTGGGGATGGAAAGACCAGAATTGCGATATGGTTTAATGTGATGATTAAACTTCAAAAGGCTGTGATTTCATTAAATAAACAGGAGCGCTGCAGGTTTTAAAGTCCAGTGCTTTTACCCAGGAAACAGCTATATTTCTGCCGTTCCTAAAGCGCCTCCTGCTGGCAGAGAATAAATGTGCATTTCCAATACGCCTGCTGTTTTTGTTCAGACCAATGCAATACTCGACCCGTGTTTTTACTCTGCAAACACGCAGAGCTGTAAATGTGAACTGGTGGATCGATAATAAGACAATGCATTACACAAATCTAAACAGTAAAATTTATTTATATGTTATTTAATTGATAATAAGCCTAATTGTTTAAATATAATAATTAATACTCATCTGTTTTCTTAAAAATGGCTTGAAGGCTGAATTGAAGTGTATCATTTTATAAAACTTTTTGTTTTTGTGAAAACTTG
>NW_015774783.1:0-871 GCF_001515625.1 Sinocyclocheilus rhinocerous
AAAGCTACACTTCTCCAAATCTGATGAAGAAACCAACTCATCTGCATCTTGGATGTCCTGAAAATTGATGAATGTTGCTGCCTGTTTTAAAATATATATATTTTTTTTTTTTTCATTTTACTTTTTATAGTGTAATTCTTGTTAAAATGGTTACATATCTAATTCCACATATCTAATATCTGTCCACAGTTCCAGGCCAGGCAGCATCCGACGATAACTATATCATCATTTTCCAAACTGAATCAGGATGGACTAAACCACTTTTTCTTGACTATGAACTGAAAATGTGTTAAACCAAAAGGCATTTGGATTTAATACCCTGGAATAAACCACTAATATAAAGCTGCATTGCAGCTTTTAGTCGTATTAGGCAATGAATTAAAATCACTGAACATTTCTGGATAGTATAGATCGTTCGAGCTACCTAGAAAGATAACCTTTAAACCTAATCACCATCAAATTCTTTGTAATAGTGTTTATTTAAAACTATAACCATTGAAAACTAGTTTTATATTAATAATTGTTACAATAAAAGACGGATCATAAAGTTTTATTTAATATGGTGGGCTTTTATGAAGGACAAATCATTTTATCCTTTTTCAGTACGCTATAGTCCATTTTAACGATCTAGTAGAGTGTGATTTAGAATTTGTGTATATACTGTATATAATCAGTATTTGGTGTACATTTGTGAGAACAAATTCTGTGATCAGCACACCAAAAACAAGATTACCTCCTCTAACGTCATGGCACTTCTGTCAGGCTGTGTTGTTTGCACTAAACCTTGTGCATATAGATAAACCAATTCTGTTGCTTTCGTCTTATTTAGGGATTTCATTTCATTCTACTGGCATGAACACCCAGCTTTAAA
>NW_015774784.1:0-871 GCF_001515625.1 Sinocyclocheilus rhinocerous
TTTCGACTACAACTGCACTCTTGGCAACCTGTAAAAAAATAAATAAATAAATAAATAAATTATCATGAGACTTTGGCTTTTGAGAGGAAATTGTATCAGCCCTATATAAGCACCATCCCATCTAGCAAGTAATTCCTTACAAATCCATACAACAGAGTTCAAGTGTAATTTTGTAATGCATTTTTTAACATGTAAATTACACATCATTTCTAAAGCTGTATCATGCAGTTTCAACAGCCGCAAACTTATCCTAAAACTTCTCAGCACAGTTATCTGCACCATATGTTTCTGAAAATGTTGCAATTTGTGGCACACCCCCTAAGGCCCCAAATTCCCAGGGCCCCAAGTACCAACCACCTTCTAGGATGGGACACCTGTTTATTAATCTGGAGCAGGATCGTGGTTTAGGGATGAAAGGTAGGAACAACGTAGGAATGACTAAATCATATAAATTATGAATTTTTTTTTTTGGTGAATTATCCATTTAAAGTTTTTGAAAACATTGCAATTTGTGGCACATGCCTTAGGGCCCCAAATTCCCAGGAACCCCAAGTATCAACCACCCTGTAGGATGATGACCTGTTTGTTTCATTGCAATTGGCAGGTACTTTGAAAAATGTGATTATGCTTTTAACAACCTCAGATTTATCCTAAAAACTGACCAGTATATTTATCAGCCCCATACGTTTCTGAAAAGGGCCCAAGTACCAACTACACTCTAGGATGGGGCACCTGTTTATTTCATTGATCAGGAGCAGGATCATTGTAAAGGGAGGAAGGTGGGAATGATTTTCGAGGGCGACGATGATGAGTACATATATATATATTTTTTTAAAGGGGTCATATGATGCGAATTCAATTTTTCCTTTCT
>NW_015774785.1:0-870 GCF_001515625.1 Sinocyclocheilus rhinocerous
GAAACAAACTCATCTACATCTTGGATGGCCTGAGGGTAAGTAAATGTTCAGCAAATTTAAATTTTTTGGGTGAACTATTCGTTTAATGGTCTGAAAATAGTTTATGGCATTTGTTTGTATGGATTCAGTGTGGGTGTTCAAGAACTAAGATTCTGACTTAAGGCCGTTGAGGAGGAAATAAATTATAAAGACAAACCACCTTTTGTTCTTGAGGAGTCATTGACCTTTTACCATAAAATGTGCGAAATTTGTGAAAATCCCTTCGGTTTCATCTTCGGTTGCTTGATGAATTCTGCTTCCCTCCGTATTTTCTGACCTTCGGGCAATATTCAGGGTTATTGATTTAAGTCCAGTGCTTTGGACTCTGACACTTTCAAGCTGCACACCAAAGTATGCAGAAGCATCCCAGAAAATGCACAAAAATCCTTGCTTTGCAACACAAGCCTGTTTGTTAGAAGGCTCTGCAGTTCTTTACTAAGCCATTTGCTTTATTAATGTCAATTATGATTGGAGAATATTCATTTTGGCATGTAAAATATAAGCATCTGTGTGTATTTGCATCTGTGCACCAGGGTTATTATAGTAAAGTAAATCCCTAAAAAATACTTGAAATAAAAGAAAAGTTTATCTGAAATGAAATGTAAAAACTTAAATGTATTTTATTTCAGCTACTTGCCAAGGCAACATTTCTCATTTTCATTTAGTTAAACGTTCCTAAAATAACTCAAACGAAAACAAAATGAATAAAAACAACAATAATAATAATAATAAACAATTTAAAATTACACAAACACACAACAAAATTAGTTTAACTTGATGTACTAAAATAAGCTAAAATAAAATCAATAAACAAACAACCAACAACAACAA
>NW_015774786.1:0-867 GCF_001515625.1 Sinocyclocheilus rhinocerous
TCATGTCTTACAACTTATTACACAAAGAGATAAAGGATTAGCCTCCCTCTCTCTCGCAAACACAAACTCTCTCTCTCTCTCTCTCTCTCTCTCTTTTCTCTGTCACTCGCTCTGGAACTGATCTGAGCCAGTGACCTAAAGCTTGATTAGGTCAGTGTACCACAGCCGCTCTGTGGTGCTTGCGGAGGGGCTTGACTCTAATGGTCGCTAATCCAACTAGCATGCTCTCAAAGCATGTGGCTCACTTTCTCTCTTCAGCGCACGACTAGCTAGAGGTTAAAACCATTAGGTCTTAAAGTTGCCATCATTAAATGTTGCCTGTGGTGTCATCAATTGATGGCTATGGCATATTTAGCAGCTAAGACAATTGAGATATCAAGCACCATTTTACATAGATGCTGGTTTCTGCTTTGAAATACATATTGAATTTTTATACAGTGTTACCAAATGTTGAATTAAATTGTTAAAAGTTTTTTTTTTTTTTTTTTGAGTAAGACCAAATTTTCATTGATGTACTGCAGGTTATGAGTGTTTGTCTTAATTTATTTTCATATTAGGTAGGGGTATGCTTTCGCAATGAGCCTAAGTTGGGATTTAACTTTATAAATATTCTCACAAGGGTTATGTGTCAGTAACTGTAAGTCAAAAGTCCAATTACGCAAATTTGTTTTCTCTAGCAGTGTTGTTTTCAAGATCAGAACTAAAATGCTGTCACATTTTATTTTATTTTTTGTTTGATATTTTTATTTCATATATTTTGTATATTACTTTTTATGTATTTAATGTTTAAAGGGTTAGTTCACCCAAAAATGAAAATTACCCTATGATTTACTTACCCTCAAGCCATCCTAGATGTATATGACTTTC
>NW_015774787.1:0-861 GCF_001515625.1 Sinocyclocheilus rhinocerous
TAAGTGAAATATATATATATATATTAAATACAGATTTTTTTAATCAAAATACAAAATACCGAGATATATACTGTATATCGCAAATCGGCCAAAAAATATCGAGATATGTATTTTTGCCCATATCGCCCAGCCCTACTAATACGCTGATCTTCTGCTCAAGAAACATTATTATTAGTATTATTATTATTAACAATCTTATTATTATCAATGTTGACAACAGTGTTGCTTAAATATTTTGTGGAAACATATAAATTAAATTATAAAAGTAATTACTGTCATGTTGGACCAATTTAATGCATACTTGCTAAATAAAAGTGCTGATTTCTTAAAAAAATACAGATCCCAAATTTTTTAACCTTATTGTGTGTGTGTGTGTGTGTGTGTGTGTGTTTTATATAAATATATAAAATATTTATATATATACAAAATATTTGTAATGAAATGAAAGATTGTTCAGTCAAGAGGTCAATCTGTGAGGCTTAGATGTAGTTTTTGTCAAATGTCTTTTGATTATATTCCCACAAAATTTGAACATTGCTAAGCAGCAAAAGATACAAATTCTATGGGAATACTTGTGTGTTTTTGCATGTATATGAATTTAGCAATCGTAGTGAAACAGTAGTAACTCTACATCCATGTGACTTCAACTGCATGTTGGCTCTCACTATGCTTTGATGGTAATGTTGTATGATAGTTTGGTTGTTTGGCAGTATAATAAACAGTCTGGTCACTGTGGTCCAGTGGATTGGATTCAGTTTCTCTGATGAGCAGATACAAACCCGCCCCAAACTCACACACATCTGAGCTTTGTTTGATTTTTATGAGCATGATTTCAGAGACTCATAAAAATATTCCTGTCCC
>NW_015774788.1:0-871 GCF_001515625.1 Sinocyclocheilus rhinocerous
ATATTTCTTTTTGAACTTAAATATTTATTTTTGTTTGTTAGATTGTGTGCTTGCAATCAGTCAGGACAGTGACTTTAAGTCACACCGAGGCCGATCCTTGACTATTACACACCTGAATGCGCACAATTTACACGCTTATTGTGAAAAACAGTATTTCGAATACACAGCTCCTTCTGAATGGCCAGCAGTGAAAGATGCGTTTAGCAGGCAGATGGTGTAGTTTGGATGATCATGCCAACCAACCAAACCTGTGTGTGTTTCTCTGAGCTTCACTGCTGTTTCACACGCCCTCTAGAGGCAGCAGTGCAGTGTGACGCCTGCAGAGACTCACACACTCACAAACAGCCCGTGTTTCAGAAGCGGGTCACTCATCGGCCCCTGATCAGGGCTGCGTTTCTCAAACGCATCGCTAAGTTGATTACTCTACTTATGCTTGCGATGCTTCTGGGAAACGCAGGCCAGGTCTCTTCTCAAACCTGGACTGAATGCATTGAGAGTGAGGGTTTGGCCTCTCCTCGGTTAGACAGTTGCATGTGAACAGGTGCCGCAGGATCTCGAGGAGGTATCTTCCTGAGCGAGGTTTACAGGCCTTCGTTTCCCTGTCAGCGCTTGACTGAGATCTCCGAGTGAGGGAGAGTCAGTGAATCATACATGACTGAATTAGTGTGTTCCTACCTTTGCTTCCGCTGATGAGTAATGCGCTCACACTCTCAGAGTTTGGCTGAAGCTCATGAGCCATTGTGAGGGAATCGGCCCTCAGCGGAGGCACTTATTCGGACACACGGCAGATTTGCGGGGTTTTGGTAAATATTGCGCTGGACGTGGAGACAACACGCGAGTTTGAGCTGTCTTCAGCATGCCTTACTGTGGT
>NW_015774789.1:0-871 GCF_001515625.1 Sinocyclocheilus rhinocerous
TTTTTAACATCATGTCAGCAGCAAAACTTCACGGCGAGAACAAAGTACATAACAAAAGTCAAACAATTAATAAACTATATAAGAGAGTCACTGTATTAGCATTTCACCATTTCATTTGATAAAAACCATCATCATATACACACAAAAACGTCAAGATCTTCACTACAACCTGTCAAAATAAAAGTTCAGTTTAACTTGAAGAAATTATAATATAAATATATTACTGCTGCACAGTAAAATATACTTCTCAAAGTAATAATAATAATAATAATAATAAAATTTATTTAAACACAGAAACTCTAAGGTCTTCACTACAACTTGCCAAAATAAAAGTTTGGTCTAACTTGAAGAAATTATGACAGAAATATATTACTATTGTAAAGGAGAATGTACTTCTTAAAGTACTACTATTTATTAAAACATTTTTTTTTAAGAATATCAAATTTTTTCATCCATGTCTTAATTTAAACAGTAAATTTAGTAAAAAATAAATTAATAAATAAATCTAAATAAATAAATGGTTACATTTTCGTTTGATTACATTTTAAAAAGATGAAATAAATTGTTAGGTACTCTTGGGAGTAAAATATGCCACTGTAAACATATACAAAGCTGCAGTCATGCAAAGAAAAAATACCATGATAAAGATTTTTGGTCACAAAGGCCAGTACTAAAATCTCTGAACAAAAAACGTTGTCTGTTTACATTAAAATTAATAAATGTGTGCATGTAAACATAATGTTACTCTTCCATCTCTGATAATAACGTAAAATTTCCAAACAAAATCAAAAAGCCAGACCCAGAATCCCACACACACACAGGCACGCCCGCACACACACACACACACACACACGCACACACACACACACGC
>NW_015774790.1:0-865 GCF_001515625.1 Sinocyclocheilus rhinocerous
TATATATATATATATATATATATATATGTTGTATATATATATGGAGTTGTGTAAAAGAGAGATATGTTTGATCCATTCTAGAGTCTAGAGTCCATACTGTATAGTCTAAATGTTTTTCAGCCACTTTACTGACTGCAGCTAGGGTTTCTGGCGTTATTTGAAATGCAAAAAATTTTTTGTAAAAATTACACAAAAGCTTTTTGGGGGTTAAATTAATCAAATCTGTCAGATATTTTCCCTATTGTCTTCATAGGCATGAATGAGTAACTAGAGACTTGATTAGATGGCCAAACAACACCCATCCAGGTTTAAAAACACACACTGGACTGGAAAACACCCATTTGGACCTGCACAGTCGGTCAGAAGTTTAAACAAACAGAGAAATGGATTGAAAGTCCCACAGTGTAACTCTTATCAGGGAATCAAACTATGAATGGCCTACTTTGACTATGTATATTATACTAGGATAGGAAAAAGTATTTGAACATCAAAAAATAACTCACTTGACATTTAAGAACTATATATAACTGTTTACAGCCTAGATGCTCTTAGTGAGAGTGTGTAGTGTAGTAACTGGATTTTAACAGCAGTGACCACATGAAATGTGCCGATGCCAAAAGATGGAGTCAAATGATAAACACACAAGCCTCTCACTGTGTTTTACACAAACTTACACACACATACAAATTCAGCGTTTTGGTAAGCTGCCCTACTTCCTGTGAAACCCTGCAGGATGCAAATTATCTGTTAGAGACTTCATATGTGTACATTTACATACATTTACATCAGTTTTTCAACACACACACACGCACATCATAACCCTCCCAGAAAACAATTTTTTGAATTTCAAAAAACACAATTTAAT
>NW_015774791.1:0-871 GCF_001515625.1 Sinocyclocheilus rhinocerous
ATCATTCAGTGGCATTCAGACATTTGCACTTGTATCACTTTCTCACAAACTCAGTTTAGGGATCATTCGATCCATTGCAACAGGTGTTTCTCACTCTTAATCACTCATGTTGGGTGTTTTGAGAGGGCATGAGATGGTGATGCTGCTCTGAATGTTTCCTCAGCTGCCCATCGAAGACATCTGCAGCCTGACGTCTCGCTCTCTGCGCTCCGCGTTCACAGCGACTCTGCCCGAGTCCACGGAGGAGGTGCTTCTGCAGGGCTTTCAGATGCTGGAGCTGGAGAACGAGCGGATCCAGACGGCTCAGCAGGTCAGCTCTGCTTTTATTATCCTTGCATGAGAAAGTCCAGTCCAGTTCCAAATCAATAAATGCAGACATTCTGTTTTAAGTGAATGGCATCGCATACTCTAGTCTGTACTAACACAAACTAATCTTCAAGTCTCATTTATTTCTATAGTGCATGGTACAGTTCAGATTCAAAGCAGATTCACACTAGTCATAAACAGGAGAATAACTTCATCAAATATGAGACAAATTAAAGCAGCTCTAATAATAGCTTACTTTTTTAAATTAATAGATTACTAACACACTGTTCTTACTATTTCTGCAGTATATATTCTGTATAATATACACAGTATTTGAATGACTCATTACTTCATTAACCCCCAAAAGTTAACCTCCTGAGACCCTGCATCCTCATATGAGGACAATATATTTTAGTGAATTTCTCTGAGACGATACATGCCACAGTTTTAGGTCTGGATGTCCTGTATAGCGCACATTCAGGGCTTTTCAGAGATACTAAATGTTTGCATGTTTCACCAAGACCACTCCCTCTCCTTGGTCTTCAAATATGTCTGATATTAATGT
>NW_015774792.1:0-871 GCF_001515625.1 Sinocyclocheilus rhinocerous
ACTGTGTTTATTTGGAGCCCTGCAGTGACTCTAACCCAAACCCTACTCATATCTTTAACCTTAACCTGTGTGAATGTGAATTAGTACTTAAAGGAAGAAGACATAAATTTCGACCCTGAGTTTGCAGTTTATGGTGGCATAACATTGAGACAGCACCATATTACTCCTCACTAAACAGACTCAAGTTAGTTGTGTCCATTTAATTGAAACTTTATTATTATGATTGTGGCCATGAAGCTAGCAGAGCTGTCATCGGAAGTGTTTTAAGCACTTGATTGTACAATGTTGAGGTTGCAGTCATGATTATGTTTACTGAAATCTAGATACACACTTGAGGCCAGTGGATGTGTCAGAGCCAAACTGGAGGATGCAGAGAGAAGAGGGGGTGAGGGCATTGTGTCCTGGTAATCAGGAGCGATTTTGACTTCCTCCTTCCCCTGTTGTATCCTGCTTGAATGGCATGGCCTGACAGAGTCCCAGCCCTCACTTTCAGGCCAGAGAAAGAGAAATAGAAGGGTCTGGCATGAAAGGCACTTTGAAGTGCGCTCCTCATCAGTCTTTGTCTCTCTTCTTTGCTCTGTTGAATACTGAGCAAACAGAAGCAACAAAAGAATGCTTCACAGGGCTACTGGGTAGCTAGCGAATATCCCACAAGACTAATGTTAGTCTAGTCACATTTTAGGCTGTCTAACAGAAAATGCTGTTTTGCATGAATTTTCCAGGTTCAGTAGAGGGTTAGGCTCAATCAACAGTGTTTGTGGCCTAATGTTGGTTACCATGAATGATTTCTTCCATCGTTTTGTTATTATGGTGGGCTACTTACAATGGAACTTTAAAAAAAAAAAAAAAATTTTTTTTTTTTAAATTTAAA
>NW_015774793.1:0-871 GCF_001515625.1 Sinocyclocheilus rhinocerous
ATCACAGCATGACACATACACTAGGCAACCAATCGAAACAAGACACATGAGGGAACAGGGAATCACATGACTAACAGAGAACATAGGTGTGTGCAACTTGAACCAGGGCTACAGATGGCGGTCAACGAGAGTAGCTGCTTGCAGTCGGGGGCAGAATTGAAAACGGAGCATTCAAGTCGGACACTTTCAGCTCCCGGTAGTGACTCTCATGCGGTGTTTGCATACTCTGTCACAGATGAAGTGGATAAAATGCAATATTTGTCAAATACACAGACGTTTCAGAAACATTTTTACGAGCAACAGAGACACTTTTTATATACTGCTTAATACAGCGCCATCTGTTCAAGAACATAAACATATACGATTTAAATACCAATAAAGTGACTCAATATAACATTGCGACTACAGTAAAAAAGCTTATTGTTCAAAAAACAGATTTGAGAGCATTATTGGAAATGAATATGTTAGAATAAACCCAAAACACACGTGATTGTTGTCATGTGGTGAGTTTGGTGAATCGTGAAACAGCTGTGTCGTCATCAGAGCTCCTCCGAGTGTTCTCGAAACACTCTCACGGCACTTTGATGCCACATGTGACAGTGATGTGGCATCGGCACTGCCTCAAGTCGGACAAAATTTCTAACCAGTATGCACTGCTGTAAGTTAGATTCCGATCGGTCTACACAGCGCCGCTTCAAGTCGAACACACCTCATGACTATGAACTAACTACAAAATAAGAGACTTGAAAAACATGAACATGAAACAAAACCCAAAACCAGTATGACAAACTGTCTACGCCATAGGAATAATTTAAATTGCTCCTGACAGTAGACAACTTGTGCTTTTTGGCAATATACAGCTTATTATGGT
>NW_015774794.1:0-871 GCF_001515625.1 Sinocyclocheilus rhinocerous
AATTAAACATGAAATTTCGAAACACTGAAACAGTATTTTCTTCTAAAATGTACTTAAATTATCTTTGTTTTATTTGCAACTTTGAAAAATAATTTTTCTACAGTGTGTGAACATTATTAGTATATACTACATTTTTAATAAATACTACAATATCCTAGCTACATCTTAAGTTCGAAGCCGTGGGATTCTATCTAAAGTTAAGCGAGAATTACGTTTAAGAGGACTGTGCTCAAAATAGGTTTAGGTCAAACCAAAGCATCCTACAGAACATATAAATATACAGAAGAATGAGTAATAAGACTGTAATATGATAATATACAACAGCTTGACAGAAGCATATGTTGCTGCTCCCACAAACATGTGACTCACAGATTTACAGCAGACTCTCATTCTGAGTCACTCAAAGGTCAGTGAATGCTCTGCTGCTGATACATGTTTGAGGTCACATGCCTCCAAATCTCCTGCATGCTGATCCATGATCTTGCTGAACCTCATCAGCCAGACCGCTGCCGGCTCTTATTAAACACACCGATGTCACGTTACAACCTCTTTATTGTCATGATCACACAAATGCATCTGGAGACAACGTCACTGGACTTCAGGCTAATCAAAATGGATTTTAATTTTAATTTAATTTAATTTTTTTGCATAAAATGAAAGCTCTGTTATAAATCTAGCTTAATGAAAAATCCATCCAAGATGATTTCATTTCATCTCTCATCTTCTGGCAACTGCACCAAATTGCTAATTTTTTGCTCAGTTTAGGCCTTTGAATAAAACTGAGGTATTTTTTATTTCCCCTTGAGCTCCACATTCCCACTATATCATACACTATATCATACTAATATGAGCCATAAAATCATATAATATA
>NW_015774795.1:0-871 GCF_001515625.1 Sinocyclocheilus rhinocerous
CAAATAAAGATACAACCATCAGATGGAGCTCTAAGTGAGATTATCCCAGAGGTGAAAGCACAACTGCACACTATTAAATCAGGAAGGCCAATGAAGTCTCTATTCCATGACATGGTCAGAAATTGGTTTCAATGCTGCACCGCAAACTGATAGTGTACATTTAAAAATGCTTTGTGTTGTACATGTTGTTACTGTAAAGATTATAGAATGTCTGTAAACCAAAAATGAGAACTAATAGTTCCAATTAAATACTAATGATTAGTAATTGATTGTGATAATGCAGTATAATAGGATTTGTACAGTTGGAGAGCCTGTCAATAAATGCCCACTAAATGCCGCCCATCCTCTCGGTGTCCAAAAACAAACCACATCTGCAGTGCTTGTGGGAATCTACATTATAAACCACATTCACTTGAACAGCAGTGAGGAAGTGCCACCTATATCACAGAAGACATATCAAAAATGTGGCGCCTCAATAGATTCGGACCAAAAGAAAAACGTCATCCCCACGTCTGCCTGAGTGCAACCATTCTCAAGTTTTTCCCTTCCAGTCTTCCTTCTTTTGCAAACCATGCACTGATATACATTGGTTTTTCGTATCATTTTACCTACATAGCTATCCGCCTCCAAAACACGCTACAATTTCAAGGTGTCATTTAATAAGAAACGCTTCTTTCGATATGAGCTATTAATCAGAATAGCAGCTAACTAACGACATAAACAAGATGACTAAAACATTAATTTGTATGACTGAATTCTTTTCCTTAAATTGAAGGCATTGGGACTTCAATTTTTCATTTCAATTTAGGTACTTACGGATTTGGAAGCAAGACTCGGACACCGGAAGTTAAATTAGGAACAAGCAAACTAC
>NW_015774796.1:0-870 GCF_001515625.1 Sinocyclocheilus rhinocerous
CCTCTCTCATTCCTTCTCGCTCACAAACATTCCAGGCAGCCTTTCATCTTGTAACCTTTATATTAGTGCGTTGTCCGCAAATTAAAGAAACCTGTCACGTCCTACCCATGCAGATAGCTATTGTATCCCACAGTGACAAACGTGAACTGTAAATGTTTATGACTGCTCAAAAACATTAATCAAGTATTCAATATCAATGTTCAAACATACAAATAAGAGCCTAGTCTTGTTATTAGTAGCAGATAGATGGTTACTTTAATTAAACTCCTGTGAATTGTTTTGTTTGCTTGTCCTGAGTAGGTAACTGACGAAATGAGGGAGTAGTGGCTATAACCTGAATGTGTGTGTGTGTGTGTGTGTGTGAGTGGACTGTAGGCGCCACCTGGGTACTAATGAGTAAGTAATTAGGCTCTGGCACATGCACAGACAGCCACACCTCGCTCCTTAGGACCCCAGCCGCCATATGCTGCACCAGTTGGGAGCTCAACTTGCCAAGAACTCTAGAAGAAAGAGAAAAGTAAGTGAAAATAAAGCCTCAGCTCCTTCCTTCTTCATAGCAGCACTCTTTCTAAACATTTCGGCCTATGCAATAATATTGCATGACCTTCTCAGCTAGAAGCATTTAAAAATCACAAATATACAGAGTAAAACCCGCAGTAGAATGATGAAAGTAAACCCGGTAATTTACTAAGTGCCAGCCCTATTCATGCCAGTGTAGCCTGATCTCAAACACATTCAGAATGCTAACAAAAGAAGGGGTGTGTCTTTAAAAAAAGGAAAGCTGGGCTGGGGTCGGTAGTCAGGGATTAAAGTGGTTTGATTTCTTTTTACAGGTGGTGAAAACTGACCCCAGCACAGCACAAACATGGC
>NW_015774797.1:0-871 GCF_001515625.1 Sinocyclocheilus rhinocerous
ACCGCAATCTAAATATTGGAACTGGATGCATTTGAGGAGCATGCACTGGATGAGATGGTGACGGGACATGAAAATACAAGTGATCATCACACTAGCGGATGAAAGCACAAAACAAATGGACACAGCTTTGGTGGCATTCATGGTCAACAACTCTGTCTGCCTCTGTCCATGCAGAATTAAACGAGATGCAAACGGAATAAGCCTCCCTAGCTTTTGAATAAAATATGCTACAAAATATTGAACATTGATGCCGATGGCATTCCAGCAGCAATAATATTCCCAGAAAAGGACAGTGAAGGAGAGAACAGAAATGCAATAGAACTGGACAGTGATGTTTTCCTTTGTTTTGGCAAACCAGAGTATAGTGACAGATGACTAGTTGCTGATTAGTTGTGTTAGTTGTTTCAAGAGGACTGAGAGACAATGAGGGATCATAGCGGCAAAAAACTATGGGAAACAATGAATATCTGTTCAACAACATCTAAAGGTTACAATGGGTCATATCGAGCAGTGTTACACAGACACTCTGTTCCACAATCTGGTGAGCTGCCTTGCTGTCTACTTAGGGCACTTCCTTGTGCCCTCTAAAGAAGCATTCTAACTGAATTGATTTGGGACATTTAACATAGGCAGAAACTTGGCATTCTGGGATTGCTTGCTTTGTGAGAGATGGTTATGCCTTCAGGAACAGGCTTTTTTTCCAATGTAAGTGCACCTGTGCAGCTCACTGGGTTTTGGAACAGAGCTGTAGTGTTGAAGGCCCATTGTACTTCTGTTGCTTGGTAATGATGTTACGATAAATACGATACATTTTCGTTCTCTACAACTTCTGATCTTAAAGGGATAGTTCACCCAAAAATGAAAATGTGAT
>NW_015774798.1:0-871 GCF_001515625.1 Sinocyclocheilus rhinocerous
CACACACACACACACACACAGAGTGTGTGTGTGTGTCTGTGTGAAATAATAGGAATTTGGATGCACGGTTTTGAGATGGTTTATGAGAAACACGTTGAACATTTCTTTTTTTTTTCATTAAAAATTCAAAAGGGAGGCATTTAACAGTTGTCTCTACTGATTTTTAAGTGGACTATAAAAGATCATGTCAATTTAATTCCATTGGCACTTTACATTTACGCCAGAGGAAATGAGGAAAACATAAGGGTCAGTATTTTTATTTTGTGTTTGGCTGAGACTCGCAAAACTTTATGCCCCATTTGTGACTTAAGCACTAGGTTGAGAAGTACTTCATTATAAATATATCCATTAATGTTCCTCTTCTCTCTGTCTTACACACAAATGCTGAATCAATATGGCTGCCGATTAATGCAGTTGTGCTGATGTACTTATACAAAGCTTTCATAGCTCACTGGACAGTGAAATCACCACAGGAGCTGGAGACCTTACAAAGCAGTGGCCTGGAGTAATGCCAGAAACGAACAACTTCACCACGGCAAAGCACCAGTGGCCAAACTGGGCAGAGAGAGGGTCCAAACAAATCCTCCTCTCAGGGTTATGCTGAACGCTTTGTTGCTGTCGCAGATAAAGACCTCTGCTCAATACAGATGACAGTTTGCCCTATAAAACGCCTTTAGATATTTTCTTGACTTGAGCATGCGGTTGAATTAATGCTAGTGGACATTGATTTGTTTCCTGCAAACCAGAATCACTCCATACAAACTGAATTTCTACCCAAGTGATCACAGACATACATAAATGTGTGTTATTTATTCAATAGTTAATGACCACTGTGGAAACTATCTTTTTTAAAAGTAAAAACTTAAAATCC
>NW_015774799.1:0-871 GCF_001515625.1 Sinocyclocheilus rhinocerous
CAAATAAATATAAGCAATTCAACAAAGAACTTACCCATAATTACCAATAACTTTGTGTTGTGGAGTTGATTTTGGGTCTCTTGATGCGGTTGCATAGCAGGAGTCAACAAAAATCCTTTCGTCCTCAGATATATAAGCAGCACTGGCTTCAAAATACATGGGCTTCCCAAGCACAAAACTCCCATTTCCCTCAAGTCTTTCCCAGTGTTCTAGAGTTCACACACAATTTAATAGACCGATGGGCACCAACACCATGAGGGGTCAACAAAACAGGAAATTATACAGAAGAGGAGGAAAAGCTTACCATTGCACACAAAAAGACTAAACATGGCCCTGTTTTCAAAAATCTTGTGAAGCATGCGCTCCCTTGCCACAGGCAGGAAGCCCATTTTGTAGGAATAATGATATCTAGAAATTTAAAAAAATAAATTAAAATAAATAAAAAATGCATGATGAGGTGCATTTTATTTCCAAGTCCTGAACCCTCTTCAGATTCATGGTTTACCTATTGTATAGGCACTGGATGTTTAATGCAAGGGGCACAGCTCGGATGACTGTCCCTGGAGGCTCTGTTGGAGTATAGTGCACCATGTTGGAACATATGATCTGGCCTTTCATCATCTGAGGAGGATCAAATGTTATATGGTAGGTAAAATCAAGATAAACATATTAAAGGTGCATCAAGTCATTTTGTTAATGTTTCAGTGGCTATTATGATCCAATAATTTGTGGATCATCGAGGTGAATGACCCCTGTAAAACATGCTGAATTATCTTTAATACACACATTTCTAAGGCCTCTTTGCTGATAAACCTGGTGTACACAATCTACTATGCATGCCTTCCGTTGTGTGATTCATAATTTATACTTT
>NW_015774800.1:0-871 GCF_001515625.1 Sinocyclocheilus rhinocerous
GTGGGGAAGCGTGAGAAGGTGGTGCGAACAATGGGGAGAAAAAAAAATTTCATTTATTGCAAGCTTTTAGAGAGTCAGCTTTCATTTATTTGTAGTGACTTTCTCCGGGCCAATTAAAGTGGCACCCAGGAAAAATGTAGCAAGAGAGATGAATGTCAATATTTGCTCTGCCGTACCGTCACACACGTACAACAGCGCATACACTCGCACATCAGACAGTAATTCCCTGGCAGAATAATCAGGTCAATAAACTACAAAACCTGCTGGGCCTGCCTAAATACACACACACACAAAACCAGACCCATGAGAGGAACTTACCGATTCTGTATAAGATGTTTGTTTTTTTTTGCTGTAAAAATTGGACTGCAGCAAATGTGAAACTTTTGAAGTCTTGTACTATTTTTGTTTCAAATCTGGCAGTTATGATTCGGTTTTTAGCCATCGATTCCAAACCCATAGGGCTTGCTTTCTTCTGTGGAACAAAAAAGAAATGTTAGGCAGAATGTTCATGCTGCTCCATTCAGTGAATAAAGGTGTACACTGTCAAACTCCAAAAACAACAAAAATCAGCCTCTCTATAGCAGTAATAGTTTATTTAACAAGATTTATTGTATGTTTTGATGTTTGTTTAAAAAAATGCAACGATTTATAACAAAAAGAAAAAAGAGACAAAAATAAGTAAAGACACTAGTGTCGAGTCTTGCTTCACTGCTCAGTTATCTCATCTGCCTGAATAAAACCCTTATTCAAGCGAATCTCCTCGACACAAATCGCTACACACAAAAGCACTTTCACCTTTAGCACACGGCGGGAGGCACAGTTTCCCAAACACGACTCTATTTATTTCTGTCTGTAAAGGAGCCCAGGGCAG
>NW_015774801.1:0-871 GCF_001515625.1 Sinocyclocheilus rhinocerous
TCTATCATGCCGAGAAGACTCACCCCTGTCTTTGGAGGATGTTGTGAGCCTGCTGCTCAATAAACAGATCACCAGGAGATGCTCCCTGTTTGGGAGATGGCATCATGGCCCTTTGGCCTGCATTAGGTGAGCTGGGAACCCCCATAGTCCCTGGTTCCTTCCCTGGGACCCTGGCAGACCCCGATACATCCATATATGCAGATGGGTCAAGTGCAACCCCTCCACCTCCATGCAATCCATCCCGTTCCTGTGCCCTCCTCTGGTTCTCCAGATTCATCATCCTCTCACGTTCGGAGATGTACTCTGTGCGATCCCGGATATACTCTGGATCACTGTGAATGTGTGAGCTGGCCCGATCTACATGATGGCTGGGGGTGTAAGCATTATGGTCCACCCCATCTCCTCCTTCTACCTTTGACCTGTGCTGATGGTCTGAGCCATCGGGCTCTCTGGAGGTTCTGGAGTAACGAGCCGTGTAGTCAGTCTCCATCTCCTGATCCAGAGAGATGCCGTAGCGCTCTGATAGCTGACGGCGCCGTTCTGCCTTGTAGCGTGCGATCCTTTCGGCTTTAGAGTCCAGCTCTGCCACTTGACCAGAGCCAGTGCTGTAGACAGACTCTGGTTGGACTGTCGGGGTTCTGGACTGAACCTCTGAACTGTGCAGATTTGGGCAGTTTGGGTCATTTTTGCCATAGTGCTGAACAGAAACTACAATGAGAGAGAGAAAGAAAGACAATGCATAGTTTACATTGAATCAATACATCTAAACTTTAAACAAGTAACCAGCCACTAGCAAATCAACTTAAACCGAACATTGTGTGTACTGATATTAGGGGTGGGGGAAAAATCGATACAGCATAGTATCGCGATA
>NW_015774802.1:0-871 GCF_001515625.1 Sinocyclocheilus rhinocerous
TGAAATCAGAATGTCTGGTCTTGATGATTTAGATGCGATATTTATTTTGAATGAGTGGTGTCGATGAGATTTGGATGATATTTTGAAACCAGACCAGTTTAGTTGGTTGAGTTCACAGATCTTTTCCTGCTGGTGCAGCAGAGAAAGTGAGATTTAGGATCAAATGTAGGTCAGAGATGGAGAACGTATAGTTTTGTCCATTTCTATGCAATGTTACGTCAGTATGTTCCACTTCGATTTCAGACAAAGCATCAGTGTTTCTCGGCCACTAATGATGCTAGAGGCAGGGTTTTGACATCTGGATAAAAATAACCAAGATTATATGAAAGCTTCACCTTTTCTACTCCTTTCCAGGCTGAACCGGTTCAATAAGAAGTACGTGAAGAAGTGCCTGATAGCGGGTGAGCGCTCCAAAGAACCACAGCTGATCGCCTTCTACCACAAGATGGAGATGAAGCAGGCCATCGAGCTGGTGGAGAGCGGCGGAGGAGCCAAGCTGCCCTCGGCCCTGCCGTCCACCGTCTCCATGCAGTGAGTGTCTCCAACCACCCGCACTCACCCTATGAATTGTTTTAGAATTTATGGAATGTAGACAGAATATTTGGAATTTGTGGAATGTGCATTGAATTTAAGGAGTGATTATAGCATGTTTGGGATGAATGAAGAATGTGTGGAATTAATAATATGTTTTACAGTATGTGTGAAATTCATGGAATGTGTGGAATTTGAGTAGAATATGTGGAATTTTTGGAATGTGTATGGAATGCACAGAGTGTGTGGAATGCATATAGAGTCTGGAATGCGTAAAGAATTTGACGCATGTGGAATATATTAGGGGTGCGCCGATCCGATATTCAGTATCGGTATCGCT
>NW_015774803.1:0-871 GCF_001515625.1 Sinocyclocheilus rhinocerous
ACCGCTTCATCGACTCCAACATTTGATCCTTTGAGGCGGTTTCATTATCGGTGGTTATTCCAGTTATTCTGATGTTGTAAGTAAATCTGACAATGTGGTTTTGTTATGAAGCTCTGGGAAACATGGGTACAGCGTCCTGAAGAACGAAATGGTTTTATGATTACAAAGACGCCCACAAAGTTTGCTTCCTAGCTTTGACATCACTTTGCCTTTGAGATACATGACATTAGTCTGTTTTTTTTTTATTATTTGGTGCAATACTCTATTGTAGCATTATCATGTACTGTTTTCATTAATAAACAGTGTGATTTCGTGATTTTGAGATCGGATTTTAGTAAAGCATTGTCAAAACAACAATGTCAGTGATTTATTAACATTACAATTAGGGAGACAAAGGTTTTGATGTAAAAAAACAATTCCAATAATAAAAAAATAAATGTCAAAATGACAAAAATAATAATTATTACAATTAAAATAACTATTTGAAATATATTAAAATAGTTATTTTAGAAATAATTTAAATATTTTTAGAATAGAACTATTTTAAACTATTTTAGAATATATTTTAAAATGTGTTAATTTATTCTTGAGAATTTTCACCAGCCATTATTCCTGGTTTTCAAGAGACATTATTATCATTGTTGAAAACAGTTTTTGCTGTTAATATTGATAAAATGTCATTGAAGACATTTATAATGTTACAAAAGATTTCTATTTTTAAAAAATGCTGTTCTTTATAACTTTCTATTCATCAAAGAATCCTGAAGAGAACAAAAATAGATCTTTGTTTTGACTAAAATATTAAGAAGCAAAACTGTTTTCAACATAATTAATAACTGAGCTTAAATCAGCATATTAGAATGATTTCTGA
>NW_015774804.1:0-871 GCF_001515625.1 Sinocyclocheilus rhinocerous
AGTAACAAAGTAAAACTACTCCGTTACTGTCCACCACTGTTATTAGATGAGCAACCCGTCATAAATGCAATATATTTTTGATTTTATAGGAATGAGAACCACTGAAATATTCAGAAGCTGTGAATCACAGGCAATCATTAATAATAAGCAGGAATCATTAGTCAATATAATCAGTATGGTGTTTCCTGACACGTAAGTCTCTAAATTATTGCAAACACATCATTGTTTGCTTGTAAAGCACATTCATTCAGCTAAAAACAGCAACTGCTTACAGTACATGGCATCCCTGACTGAGGGTACATGTAAATGTTCTGGTGTAAACACTCAAACAATGCTGTGATGCTTTGCCTGTATTCCTACAGCATGTTGATCAAACAGCTGGGCTGCAGTGCAACTGGTTTACTGTGTTGTGGAATAAAACTAGGGACAGATATCATTGAATGGAAACAGGAGAGAGCAAGGTGAAGGCTGACAAGCATTGTGCGGTTCTGCTTTGTTGTGAGTGTTCGTACTCTGATCTATCTTCCTTCGATCAGGAGACACTTTATCTTCTTGAGATCAGGGCAAATGGCCTAATGTTTAAACAGAAGACACTTTTTACTCAGGGACTGTTGACAACTTCTGCAATCTTGGTTTGAACTGACTCCAGTGTCTTTTGTTTGAGCATCAAATTCACCTCAAGGGATTTTCTTTTTAGATGCTGGTCAGTAAAACGTTATCTGCCAGTCAAGTTTAGACTCAAAATATCATTGCAAAGGGACATTTTTAATGTGTAGAGGTTACTTGTTTGGTGGTTTTGAGAAGATCTGTCACCTTGGATGAATTTAATGAGAAACGTTCGAGTTCTTGAAATTTCTGACCTGTGATTTCA